>NC_029785.2:12480975-12500026 GCF_000816755.2 Arachis ipaensis
TTTATTTATTTTTAACCATCGTTTTAGATTTTAATTTTTTTTTAAAACCAGTGATAGTGGAATTTTATTGATGCTAGATAAAATTATAGAAGAATCAAATCATAATTTGCATTTATTGATGCTAGATAAAATTATAAATTGTTGCTCTTTCAATCAAATCATACCACATACAAAAATAATTAAATTAAATAAATTGAATTTGTATCTCTATATAAATCGAATTGAATAAATTCGATTTAGGCAAATACGTAGTAAATTAAATTCATAAGGTTCGAATTATATGCAACTTCTGAATAATTATAATGTTATGGGTATTTTATATAATACAAAATACAAAAATAATTTAAATCCTGTACAATATTTTTTTTGTATTTATGAGCTATTAAAAATGAACGAAAAAATATTGTATGAGGAGAGAGGGTGAGCTATTAAAAATGAATGAAAAAATATTGTATGAAATTTGATTTTTTTTGTATGGGTTGTTGTATAAAATACTAATATCATTATAATTATTTATTTTGAAACAGAGTACAACTAAGATTTTATTAACAATTTTAAATAAAATATTTTTATAAAATTTTAAAATTTTTTATTATGAGCACTTTTTGTAATTATTATAAATAATTTTATAAAATTTAAAAATGGCTTAACAGATGTTATGAGTAAATCGTCTGATAAAAAAACTCATTACAAAATTGGTCGTATATATGATTAATCGGTGAACCATTAAAACTGGTTGGTTTTTTTAAAAGGTTTCCGGTTTGTTAATAACTCCTCCAAACGGTGTCGTTTTGACTTAAAAAAAAAACTGAATCCCCAACGGCTTAAGCCCGTAACCCATTCCCACTCCCACACTTCTCTCCTCTCCTCTCTGAAATTGATGTGAAAATGAAAGGCCAAATCTATAACAGTTGAGATTCTTGAAGAAAATGAAAGGCCAAATCTACATGGAGCTATTCAAAATTACATGGTACATAGTTCATGTGGTCTGTACAACAAGAATTCACATTGCATGAAAGAATGGATCATGTTCAAAGTTCTATCCTAAAGAGTTTAGACAGTGAACACTCATTGATGAGGCCGGATTTTCCAAATATAGGCGTACTGATAACGGTCGAACAGTGAAGAAAAGGGAATGTGTACTAGACAATAAGTTCATTGTTTCGTATAATCCAGAATTGTTGCTCAAGTTCAGGTGCCACATAAATGTGGAATACACATGCCAAACAAGTTCTATTAAGTATCTGTTTAAGTATGTACACAAGGATAATGACCGTGTAACAGCTACTCTATACAATGCTGGTGATCTGTCAGAAGCCACACAAGTTGTTGACGAAAGAGCAATATCTCATAAGTCCATGTTTTTGGGATGGATGACGGCGAACATGTCATATCCCTATACTCGAAGTCTAACTTATGCTGAGTTTCCAACCAAGTTTGCTTGGAAGGACGATTCTTCAAAGTGGTTTCCTCGAAAGAAAGGCTTCGCAATTGGAAGACTCATGTACCAACAGGTAATGACGAGTTTATATTCAATTTTGATCTTACTTATTTAATGATTTAAATTTAAAATCTTAACAGCCTATACCCCACGTCCATTTTATTCGATTTATCTACACTAGAAAATAAATGTTCAAATAACTTTCAACAGTTATAATCTGTAGATTATACAATTTTTTATTTTTCTATATTTTTTAGGAAAATTATTCTTATGCGGATGTGTAGCTACATAATAATTAAAATAGCGTAGCTTAATCCATTTAACAACTTAAAAGTGGGATTTTAACCAAATTTTTTGCAGCAAATATTGAAGAATATTACCAACGACTTCTCTTGAATACTCAGAGAGGATGTATGAGTTTTCGAGATATAAGAACAGTAGGAGGAACAATTTATGCTATGTATAAAGATGCATGCTTCACCCTTGGACTCTTGCAAGATGACAAATAATTCATTGATGCAATTAAGGAAGCAAGCTCATGGGCCTCAGGATCATATGTTAGGAGGTTATTTGTCATTCTATTAACATCCAACAATATCTCAAGACCAGAACATGTCTGGGATAGATGTTGGCATGAACTCTCAGATGATATTTTGTATCGACAGAGAGCTGTGATGAACATGAGGGGTGAGTTTTTATTAATTACAATGATAAAATTCTTCCTTATTGATCATTTTTAGTTTGATTGAATTTTTACAGTATCATATAATATGCAGAGTTAACAATGTCAGATGATGAGATTAAGCAGTTGTGCTTAATGGATATAGACAAGATCTTACATTCCTATGGTAAAACCTTGAAAGACTATCCTCCAATGCCTTTAGCAACTGAAGTTGATAGTTCTTTGTTAATCGAAATGGTTATTAGGGAAGAGCTAAACTTTAACAAGGATGATTTAAAGAAAAATGCCTCAGACATGTTAGTCATCGCAACACCTGAGCGGAGATATGCATTCGATAAAATTGTTACAGCTGTGTATTGTGATGAAGGGGGATTTTTTCTTTGTGTATGGTCATGGGGGTACTGGAAAAACATTTCTCTGCAACCTTATGTCTGCTGAGATTCGCTCAAGGGGTGATATAGTGTTAAACGTTGCTCCGAGTGGTATTGCATCTTTACTTCTTCCCAATAGAAGAACGGCACACTCAAGGTTCAAAATACCGCTGAATATAACTGAGGATTCTGTATGTAACATCAAACCTGGTTCCCCTCAAGCAATGTTGCTGTTGAAAGCCAAACTTATAATTTGGGATGAGGCTCCAATGGTTAGTAGGTACTGCTATGAAGTGCCTGATAAATGCTTGGGTGATATCATGAGGTGTTCTCCAACATATAGCAAAGATTTGCCCTTTGGAGGAAAAGTGGTTATACTAGGTGGAGACTTTAGACAAATTCTTCCTGTCATTTTACGAGGATCGAGACAAGATATCGTTCATTCAACCGTGAATTCGTCTTACCTTTGGAAGTTTTGTCAAGTGCTCAAACTAACAAAAAATATGAGACTCTCTGTAGGGACGACTGCTTCAGATCAAGATGAGACAGAGCAATTTGGTGAGTGGTTATTGAAAGTTAGTAATGGTCTTATAGGTGACAATATGGATGGTGAATCTGAGATATGTCTTCCAAGAGATATTGTTATTCCTTCTTCGGACCAGGCATTTGATGAGTTGGTTCATTTTTCTTATCCAAATATTTTGGAAAACATGTCCTCAAAAGATTTTTTCAAAGCAAGAACTATACTGGCTCCCACACTAGACATCGTTGAGAGGTCAACAACCATCTGATGGCTATCATTCCTGGAGGGAAAAAAATTATATCATAGTTCGGATTCCATTTGTATGGATGAAGGGAATATGGAGAGTCAGCTAGATCTCTATGGTCTTGAATTATTGAATAGCATAAATTGCTCTGGTTTGCCTCTACATAAATTAATACTCAAGATTGGTGTTTCAGTGATGTTACTGAGGAATATTGACTAATCTAGTGGTCTTTGTAATGGTACAAGGCTACAAGTTAGGAAGTTTGGAAATCATGTCATAGAATGTGAAGTCTTAATGGGTAATAATGTTGGTCATATTGCTTTGATTCCAAGAATGAATATGGTACCAACAAATGAAACCGTCTCAGTTAGATTCCAATGAAGACAGTTTCCTATAATAGTATCGTTTGCCATGACAATTAACAAGTTTCAGGGACAAACTTTATCTCATATTGGATTGTACTTGCCCAAACCAGTTTTTACACATGACCAACTATATGTGGCACTTTCAAGAGTTAAGAGTAAGAGAGGTTTAAAAGTTTTACTTATGAATCATGTAGGAATATTTGCAAATTCAACCATCAATGTTGTTTATAGAAAAGTCTTTGAAAAAATAGTATTCTAATGTAAATATTTTAATTTTATTTTAAATTCTGTATCATTGTATAATTATTTTACCTTAAAAAATATAAAATAATTATTACTCACTTTTTTTAAGTTAAACTTTGATTTTAATATATATTTTACTTTTATAAATTTTTTCGTGCTGAGCACGGGGTCATACACTAGTTATAGGTCATATAAACAATGTCACCTAGTCTTTAATGCTCTAATTGGTTACTCCTCCTTGAACGAATTTATTCAAAAAAATTCCAGTTTCTCTCACATCCATATGAAGAAGATGTTTAATGAAAAAGATGAATTACCATTTTTTGTAAATTAAGAATTTAGGAGCACTCTCACCGTATAGCCTCCACTATTCACCTAAATAGATATAAAAATCAAATATCGTTTATCATTCAATATTTAAAAAATCTTCAAACTAAATTGAACTTATAAATAAAATAACTTACTAACATCGAGTCTCTTTGTTGCTCTCAAAGTACTTTTCTTCCCAATTTTTTTTTACAATTTTCATACAATTGAATCTCACGTGAAATCAAATTGGATGGTCCAATTTTAGTCATCTAAAAAATTTAAATTTTGGGTACCAAAATCGGACCAAAGAGTTGTAGTTTGTTATTTTTTAAAGAAATTAAAATACTAATCTGTCTAATTAGACCATTAAATAATTCTTTTTAATAAAAAAGATAAATCAGACTATCTGATTTGCGTTCCTTCAATTTTGTTTGATTTTTTTTTTGCACTTACCTACAATTCTGTGTTACACGCCTAGGTCCAGATAACACAATAAAGCACAATACTTTTTTCAATATTAAAATTAAAAAGCTGAAAAACTACCATTTTTATCCCGAAAAATTTAGAATATTCATAAATATATCCTAAAAAAAATAAAATTGATGTTGCATCTATGATAGATAGATTTTAGTTTATAAAACTACTCAAATTCTAAAAATATCTACCTAAAATTTCTAAAAAAAAAAATATTATTCATACACTAAATACTCTTGACACTCGTGTAAAAATACAGTTGCATTGTTACTAATTAATTATGTACTTAAATTATTTTTTAATTAGAAAAATAAAGAGAACACGTGTTTGGTTGTTAAGAAAATACTAATATTAAAATAATATTTATTATAAAGTGTGTTGACAGAGGAGGATTGAATTTCTAAAATAATGTTCTCTAATCCTAATTTCATTTTCAAATTCACTCTATTTCTAACTCTTAGTTAACCCTATCCTTTGTCTCTTTTAACCAAATCGGAAACTCCTACTTTCTTACCATTCACTACCTATGCACCATCATCCTTATTTTTTGCATTATGCAATCGCCTTACCAACACTTCTTCTCTTATTCTTACTTTCAACAGTATCTGTTCTTTTTTCTTATCCATTGTCATTATTTATCTTTATTATTATTGAAAAATTAAAACTTTCATGTCTCCTATAAGATACTATAAGGGTAGAGAATGTGAAACGATTAAAATACATGATGTGATTCAAGATATAATATTGTGGTTAAGACATGATGAAGATAAAAATAAAGATATGACATTATGGTTAGGGCATGAGGAAGTATTTTAAATAATGGAACTTGAAAGATTTAAAGGACATATCAATATAAAATTTAAAATATTAGAATTAATAATTAATTAATTTACTATATAAAAATAGTAACTTAATTGTGAAAAATTTGAGTTTAAGATAAATAAATTATTTTTTCTTAAAGGCAATTGATGATGAGTTTTACCACATTGTATTATGCAAAAATCCTTATTAAAAATTCTAACTCTCGAACTCATAAATCGATGCCAAGTCTATGATCAAAGCCTCGCACTCAACTTAATTATTTGAAATATAGAAATTGTATTTTATTAATTCCTTAATAAGTACATCATTTCCTTTAATTAAAAGTATGCGAGCTTAGCCACCATGTTGGTTGGAAGCTCCATCCACATACATTGACTAGTTTTTAGGATTATGTTGTTCTGACATTATCTTTTCTGCTAGAAAATACGCCATCACTTGTACTTTGATGGTATTTTTCACCTCAAACAGATGTCAAATTAGGATAACTATATTGTCTGACTTAGCATGCACTTTATAAAAGTCGTCGGTTGTTAGTTTTTACGATTATAACATGACTTTGGAAATATTAGCATAATTGACAAGACGATGTAAGTAAGGTGAAAATGAATTTTTTAAGTTTTGCATAATTTAGCTTAGGACCTTGAAGTATTTTACAAACAAATTGCCTTTCATGTTCTAGAACTAATACTACAACAATAGTTCTATCAATGATTGCTAGATAAAGTACGACTTATTTGTCATTGATTCGCGAGAATAGGAGGTGGGCAAGACTTCTTTAAACTGGAATAAATTGTAAAGGTCTTCTCGCATTCTTCTATCCACGCAAAGGTGGTACCCTTCTTAAGTAAGTTGACGAAGGGCATAGCTTTCATTATCGAAGCCCTAAAAAATGGGATGATGCTGTGAGTTGACCTACCTATCAATTGTTGTATATCCTTAACTGCAGCTGGACTTGTCAGATCAAGTATTGTTGTGCGTTTTCACCGCAATCCCCTTTTGCGTTAATTAGGAAATTTTATGCTTCCATTGCGAAAACACACTTAGCCAGGTTGAAGCGCATTTGGTGTTGGCGAAGGCAAGCGAAGACTTTTCGTATATTCAAAATCAATTTTTGTATTGACTTGGTCTTGATCAGCATGTTGTCTATGTAAACTTCCATATTTCATCTATCTACTCCTTGAATACTTTGGCCTTTAGTCATTAGAACATCGGGCTTGCAGTTTTCAAATTGAAAGAAATTAGTAGAATTATTATACAACAAAAGGTATGTTCGGGAGTAATGAAAGTCATTTTTTCCTTTTCAAGGCAATGCATTGTGTTTTAGTTATATGCTAAAGGCTAATTCTATATTGTCTATGAATTGGTACCTAAATTTTACCTAACTTACCTTTTGTAATAAGTTTTGATTTTTTAAAAATTATTTATTTTTATATCTTTTAAATTAAATATTAATTTTTAACCTTTTTTAGTAAGTAGGCATCACCTTTTAGGCACCATAGCATTCACCTATTCTAAATATGCATCTATAACGATTGGAAAATGGAACCTAGCTGCTAAGTCTATAAGATTATAAGGCTGCGTTTGGTTTTGAGAACATGACAAGACAAGACACTAAAAACAAGACACAAATGACAGAAACACAAAAATTAGTATTCTTGTAATTTGTTTAGTGATAAACTAGAATAAATTATAAAAGTCAAATTTATTCTCATTTTTTTTCATTCAAAAAATTTGGAAGAAAAATATAATTATGAAAAACTAATAAGGATAATGAAAGAAAAAATAAAAAATAAGTTGAGTTTCTTGTTAGTGTCTCTACGTCCTTCCTGTTAGAATGGACACAAAATACATTAATTTAGTGTCTCTAAACACAATGTGTTTATCCATATCTCATTTGCCAAATACGATTTTGTGTCTCAGTGTCCCATGCCTGTAAACAAACACAGCTTAAATGTTAGGTAAGGAAAATGAGTTTTTAGGGCGTACTTTATTTAAGTCAATATAATTAACACATATGTGCCACTTATCGTTTGCTTTTTAATTATTACTACATCAGACAACCAAATTGACTAGTTGAGCTCCTTTACGAACCCGCCATCCAACAATCTTTAGACTTGTCTTTTACTTAAATGGCTTTATTAGCACACATCTTCCGTCGCTTCTGATACCAATTTTGTCAAGGAATCTACTACTAATCGGTCTGACACAAAATTAAGATTAATATCCAACATATCAAAAGGTACTTCGACAAAATTTTGGTGAAATTTTCAAAATACTTTCAATTTGGACCTTTTCCAACTTACGCTTGGGTTTAAGCTGCTGATCATCTTTAATCTAGGGATCAAAGTCCATTAAAAACACTCTATTAACCTCTGTAGCCTTTTTGCGTTATTTTAAGCGCTTGTGTTGATGTACGTCCTTGTGGCTACTTGATCTCCCAAAATTGTACCTATGGTCTTCTCATTGGCCAAGAACTTCCTAATGAAAAATTTGATGCTAATAAAGGCTGGGATGTCATTCAACATCATCCTGCTAAAAAGGCAAGATGACGTTGTATGCAGTTGAATATTTAAGGACCGTAAAACTTAGCTAATAAGCTTGGATGACTTTGGAATGTGACTCATTCTAAAAGAAACCATCAAGTCGACAACCCCATCTAGTTTAATGAAGTAGTCTCCTAAGCTTACCACTCTTGGCAGATGAGCTTTGAGATGACTATCTTTGATTTCAATATGTCAAATCAGCTCCAATTTCTACAAAAATTTGTATGACAAATCTATTTTTTATTTTGATGTGATTAACAATAGATTATTCTCCTCAATAACTCATCATTGAAAATCATTTTAAGTGAAAAAAATCATGAGTAAAATTATGAGAGAGACAAGTGTTTTCAAAGCTAAAAGTTTTAAATAGAATTAGAGCATTTCATATATCATGGGACAATGCCCCATAAGTTCTAACTTTTTTCATAAATTATGTATAAATTTTGATTTAGCCTCTTTAAAATTTTTATTTTAATTTTTTATATTGTAAAATTAATTTTTAGTCTCTTCCCAAATTTTATTCTTGCTTTGCCTTTGTTTTTAGACCTTTTCGAATAGCTAATCTTACTTTATTTGAGACATTCCTCTCTATGATAATATTGGCCAAGCCACTACTTAAGTTGTATCATTCTTTGAGTCGGAGTATAAAAAATAACTTTTTCAAAGGTTATGATCTCTAGATTTTTCATTGTCTTGAGTGTTTTACGAAGGTCGAATATGCTTTACAAGTTTCGATAGTTTGTTAGAACAAATAATTTTATAATCCAAATTATCCATATTAAACCATAAAAAACATGTATCATAATGTGGAAGTGTACTTGTACTTATAACAATGATTGAAGAGCTATTTCAATTTTTCTCAACTAAAATCTTTTGTATTTTTGATAGGGTTGAATTGCAACTCCTCTTCTTTCAGGCGGCTTTGATATGTTGGAGACCGAAACTCTAAAGTTATTATTTATATTTGAGTGTGATACCTATTAAATCCTAAAGCCCAAATAAAACAAAGTTTTTAATTTTATTTTTATTTAATTATAAATTAAAAGTAATAATGACATAAATAGATTAAGAAATTAATAATTTTCTAACATAGCTTACCTTCTTTAACAGCAAGCTCTAGGACATTTCTTAGGTTCAATTAGTCTTGAATTAGTGCTAGTGGGATCAATCACAAAATAAATTATAATTGAGTTGGGTTATGCTATCTGTACACCAAAATCAATCACCAAAGTCAGTCACCAGTATAAAATACATACTAAAATAAAAATACACATTGCAAATAAATTAAAGAGGTAATGACCAATTCGGTACCCGAAAGATTCAAACGCTGACATTTTGGTACCTAACTATTGTTATTGACAAAAAGGTACCTGAATGATTAAAATTTTTGCCAAGCGTGTCCACGTGCTTGCCGGACCATAGCTCCGGTGAGTACGATGCTTACGTGGATGCCGGTTTTTACTGACAAGATCAGTTTTATATTAGATGGAATTTGTAATTAAAACAATGCTTAGCCTACCTGGAAATTAAGTTAACCTAATTGAATATTGGTTTTGCCCCAATTTAATTTTGCCCTAAAACCCAATTAGGAAATGTTGTTACTAGTTACTGAGTTACTGTGGTTAGTGTGTCACTACTAGCGAAACTCAAAGGTCACGTAGAGAGGGAGAGACGTTGCTCTGGAAGCTTGGCGCGAAGAAGAACGATACTAGGCGAGAGACATTGTCAAATCAAGGGTAACAGTTTTCAAGTGGCATCGTTGGATCACCATTCTTCGCAAGGAGCAACCCTACGAAGAGGTACGTTCTGCTTCATGTTCTTTGTTTAAGTTCTGGTTTATTTTGTTTGCTGGTGACATCCTGTTTATTCATTGTATCTTCTCTCTACTATTTCTTAGATGGATCGTGTAGTTACGTTTGTGTATCATCACATGGGTTGCTTGAAAAGGGTTAGAGATGGAAATGTGATATACGAAGGGGGTTTAGTAACTGAGATCCACAGGGTGAATGTGGAGACATGTAATTTATTTTTTGTTGAGGGATTATTTTTAGACCTGGGTTATCCTGGATATAATGAGGCGTATTGGCTAGAACCTGGTTTTGAATTAGGTGAGGGTCTTAGAGTGCTTAGGACAGATGCTGAAGTGATGAGGATGTGTGAGAGTGCAATTAAAAATGACAACACTGTCCATCTCTATTTTGATCACCCCATTGATGCCAACCCTGAAATCATTGATGACGATTAGGTGTCTGATGGTAGCAGTGAGAGTGTGGTTGAGGTCAATCCACCTGGTGATGAGAGGGAAACTGAAGTTGTGAATGAGGCCACTGGTGAGGTTAATCAGTTGAATAAGGCTTTGACAGTTGTTGTGTAGGAGACTTTGAATGAAGTTGTGATTGAGAAGGCTGGTGATGTTAATGAGTCAGATAAATGTGAGGGTGGTGTTATGAATGATGATGTGAATCACGAGAATGGGGATAAAGAGACTGAACAACCTGCAGCCCCAGAGAAAGTTTTTAAGAGGGTGAGAAAGAGGCATCCAAAACCACCACCCAATGGTTTATCACAAAAAAGAAGAGCTGCTGAATCTGAACAGCCTGAGGGTGATCCTCGACAAGCTGAAATAGTAAATGAACAAACACATGAGACCAATGATGCTGATGCACATGTGGCCAACGAAGGTGCTAACATTGAAGAACCAGTGGTGGATGAGTTGAGGGCAGAGGAACCAACTACTCAAAATGCAGCAGGTAAAAATATTATTTCTGTTTTGTTATAGCTTTTTTGGATAAGTATTGGGTTTATGAATCCAATGATTATGATGCACATGTTGCCAATGAAGGTGCTAACATTGAAGAACCAGTGGTGGATGAGTTGAGGGTAGAGGAACCAGCTACAGAAAATGCAGCAGGTAAAACTATTATTTCTGTTTTGTTACAGCATTTTTGGATAAGTATTGCATCATGGCTGACATATATCAACTGATGTATTAACAGATACAGAAACACAAAGAAATGAGAGGACAAATACAAGGAAAAATCATCCACGGCCTCAACCATCTGGGCAGAGGATTGTACCTGGAAAGGATGATGAAGCACCAAGGGTAGAGGTGCCTAACCCGAACAGAGTAGATGGAGACATGGGACCTGTGATGTACCAATACGAATCTGATGAACTGTATAGCCCTCCTGGATCTGATGATGAAGATGAACCTGTTTTTCCTCAACATAACCCGAACACACCATTTGGGAAAATTACTCTGGAGTTGAACATGGAGTTTGAGACCATGGAACACTATAAAGCAGCAGTGCAAAAGTACAACATACAAATTGGGAGACAGGTATTCTATCTTAGGAATGAGAAGAAGATGTGCATGGTGATTTGCTACAACCCCGACTGCCCTTGGTTGTGTTACTGTTCGAGGACCAACTATCCAACCTCGTTTCAGATTAAGACATTTATGGATGAGCATATGCGTCCAAGAAGCAACAAGAGTAAGTCAGTGAGTTGTGCCTAGGTTGCTGAGGAGCTGGTGCCGAAACTCAGAATCTATCCCAACATGTTACAAAGGGAGGCACATGAGTGGTTTAAGGTGGAGTATGACATCTCAGTTAATGAGAGGATGATGTACAGGGCTATGGATAAGGCCAAAGACGTTATTGAAAGAACAGAAAAGGATCAATACCTGAGACTTAGAGACTATCTGAATGAAATTATAAAGGCTAATCCTGGGTCAAGAGCCAACATGGGGACTACTCCACAGCAGGAAGGGTTGCTTAGGTTTAGGAACTTGTATGTTTGTTTGGCTGTTTGCAAGCAGGGATTTAAAGCAGGGTGCAGACCCTTCATAGTGTTGGATGGGACATTTCTGAAAGGTTACTTTGGAGGGCAATTACTAACAGTAGTAGGTCAAGACGCGAACAACCAGCTTTTCCCAATTGCATACGATGTTATGGATGTAGAAACTCGGGAAAATTAGAGAAGAAAAAAGCAATCTGGATCAAGAAAAAGCAATCTTCATGCCCCACCCCATCCTTGAAGAAGAAAAAGCAATCTGGACCACAAGCATCAAAGCCTTCAGCAAGCAACAAGAAGTGACCTTACTTTCTTGGGTTTTCATTTTGTTTTTAGTTCCATGTTGGACCTGATGTAGATACTATGCACCTAAATGTCATTATGGCATGTTGAGTGCTAACCAAGTTTTTTGTGATTTTGTTACTGTCATCTTGGATTAGTAGTACTTGCTATGAACATAAGTGTCATTATGCCAGGTTAGGTTTTTTTGGGGCTGGCTTGTGTTATTTTGGGTCTGAAGTATGTTACTCTGGATACTTATGGATTATGATTTCATGCTATGAGATAGGTGTTTTATACAGCTTCTATTTATGCCATTTTTTCTTAAATGCTTACCTATCTTATATATAGCTTGCTCACAATTCAACAACAATAACTCAGTCACAGAAAACTAATAACATAGCATCCATTAATTCATCTTAATTACAATTAGGAGAACATTACAAAGAAACAAAATTTTATTCTTAAACTCTTAAATCTAACCATTGTCTTCCTACTTAGCCAAACAAAGCAGACTCAAAACCAGATTTAACCCAAACAATATACAGATAACAATCAACAACAACTCAACCCTCTTCAGCTGCTCCTTCATGTCATTCACCACAGAAAGCACCATCATCATCCTATCCCTTTTCCGGCCATCACTACCCTCCAGATTGATTCTGCTTTTCTTCTTTGGGTCTGCTATGCCCACCATGTTGCTATTCTCTGAAGAAACTTCTCCTTCCACATATTGCTATTCTATTTCATCCAACCATTGAAAATACCCACAACGTCTTTGTGTGTTCTAGCATGGCACAAAAATTTCATGAATCAGAGTGCGATCGAAAACTAAATCTGAAAAAGTGGAGAAAACAAACCCAAGAAGATTGCATCATTTCGTCACGTATACATCAACATTCTAAGCTTACCTTCCACATAGGGCAACGAAGAAACTATCTATCAGGGTTGCTACTTGTCTTCGACTTCAACGGAACCACTGGAAGGGGACAAAAGCAACACCCATCGTAGATTTTACTCACAACTCCTGAACCACCATCAACGTCGAAGGCTTGAATGGATGAGGACTTTCTCACGGTTCCACCTTTTCCACGAGCCCTAGTTGCTTGCATCTTCCAGATTGGGATCGTGCTCTCGAGTGAATGAAGAGAGCAAAATTGGGTTTTAGGGCAAAATTAAATTGGGGCAAAACCAATATTCAATTAGGTTAACTTAATTTTCAGGTAGGCTAAGCATTGTTTTAATTACAAATTCTATCTAATATAAAACTGATCTTGTCAGCAAAAACCGGCATCCATGTAAGCATCGTACTCACCGGAGCTATGGTCCGGCAAGCACGTGGACACGCTTGGCAAAAATTTTAATCATTCAGGTACCTTTTTGTCAATAACAATAGTTAGGTACCAAAATGTCAGCGTTTGAATCTTTCGGGTACCGAATTGGTCATTACCTCTAAATTAAACCACACATGTATTTATACATAAATACATTGGTAGCTGATTTTAGTGGCTGATTTTGGTGTACAAATAGTATTTTTCAATTGGGTTATAGGTGTTATTTGATAGAGTGCCATATAAAGCTTTGATATATAATTTATAAAAAATAAAAATTCATATATAATTATTTTTATATAAAATTATTAGTTAAAAATATTAGATAATTTAATATATTTAATTAAATTATTATCTACCCTCTCTTTATTGGCTGATTTTTTTGGTTATGGAAGCTGTGAATGTGTTGTGCGTGGTTATAGATGATAGAGGTGCTAGACCAATTTGTGGGACAGCTTTTGCTCAGATTTAGTGTTAAGAAATCGGACCATCCGATTTCATTGTTGTTAAATTTTTGTAAGCAAATCAGAGGGTCCGTTTTGCATGGAGGAAAGATATGAAATTCACATAAAGCTTATCGGACCTGTGAGTTGTGCATGAATAATTTTTTTTTATTTTCCCTAAAATGAAATCGGAGGGTCCGTTTTTATTATTATATGTTTTTTTGAATAAGATAAACAACTCGCTGAGTCCGAGTTGTGCATGAATAATTTTTTTTATTTTTCCTAAATGAAATCGGATGGTCCGTTGTTATTATTATATGTTTTTTTAATTAGGTTAATGTGTGTGTATATATATACGAAGGTGTGTAAATTGTAATCAGCCGACCAGATCCAATCTTCTTCATCTTCTTCGACTTCTCTTCTTCTTTCTCATGGTCTGGTGTGTATTTGGTTGGGTTAGAAAAAAATTGATAGTGAAGTTTTTTGTTTCTGTTTAAGTGAGTGAGAGAAATGGATGATAGAGTTCTTTTGAAAGTATATTATTTTGATCAGATTTTGTTGCAGACATCTGAAGGAGTAAAATTTGTTTGTGAAGATTCGTTAGATGTTGTTATTCCCTTCACAATTTCATTTGAAGAGCTTAAAAGTGTGATTTATGAGAAGATAGATTTGGAGATGTCAAGAAAAATATCATGTATTTTATACAGATATCCCGTACCAGTATTTGGTGGATTCGTTCAATTTCAGACCAAATATATAACGGACGAAGCGAGCATGCAAGAGATGTTTTCAATGTATATTGAAAGTCGTGCTCAAATCTCATTCATCGAGTTGTACATTGAATTCGAACAATCTGAGGCCGACCGAAATATTTTACGGGAAGGTTACAATAGTGACAGTGAGGAAGAGTTTGAAAGCAATTACGAAATTGTTGGTCCAAACGGATATGAAGATCAAGGTGACGGCACTGTGGCTCCGAATGTGACAGACGTGACAAATGCACTCGCGAACGAAGTGCCATTTGAGGAGCCATCTTTCATGCAAGTTTTGGATTTGGAAGCCATGCATGCTCCGGAGTTTCCGGACTATATGAGTGCAGGTACGTAATTAGCATTTGTAAAAGTGTTTATTTAGTTAAGTGACTTGTGAAAATATACTCAATTAACATTTGTAAAAATGTTTATTTAGTCAAGTTTAAGATAATAATATTTTGAGTTAATTAGTATTTAGTAACCAGTATTTATTTAGTTATTTAGTTAATTAGGGTTTATTAATAAGTATTTATTATAGTATTTATGAAGTTATTTAGGCGATTAGTATTTATTTTTAGTTATTTAATTAATTTGTATTTATTTAGTTATTTAGTTAATTAGAGTTTATTAATAAGTATTTATTATAGTATTATGATTTAGCTTATTAGTATTTACTTTTAGTGTTTTAGATAATTTGTATTTATTAATCAGTATTTATTAATGTGTTTATGTTTTTATTTTATTGAGATTGAGATAATAACCTAATGTAAAGTTTATTTATATCATTATTGATATTGTGAGTACTGATTTACTTTTAATTTCGGTCATTAAATAATCGTGTATTAAATACTTATGGTATGCCTGCCGTCGTGGCAGAAGTTCCTATTGTCGCAGATGGTGAATTCGCCGTGGGGATAGAATTCAGTTCTAGGGAAGCTGTTATTAAGGTGATGAAAGAGTATACCCTCCGAAGAAGTGTAGACTACTGTGTGTATGAGTCGGAGCCGTTGACATTTTATGCCAAGTGTACACAGTACGGGTCATGGTGTGATTGGCTTATCAGAGTTAGCATGATCAGCAGAAAGTACTGTTGGATTATAAGGAGGTATAACGGCAGTCACACTTGTACCAGAGCAACCATTTTTCAGGATCATTCAAAGCTGGATTCAAATACAATTGCAGAAGCCATAAAACCGTTGGTTGAGGCTGACTCCTCGTTAAAGGTAAAATCAGTTATTGTAAAAGTGCAATCGAAGTTCAACTACACCGTCAGTTATCGGAAAGCTTGGTTGGCTAAGCAAAAGTCAGTAGAGAAAATATTTGGAGGTTGGGAAGTGTCGTACGAAGCGTTGTCCATATGGTTCGAAGCCATGTGTCATAAGGAGCCATCAGCTGTCGTCCATTTTGAGACTATGCCTGCATATCAAGGCGATGACTTGGTAAGTGATATCCGGGTATTGCATTGAGTCTTCTGGAGCTATTACCCCTGCATTAGAGCATTCAGACATTGTAAGCCAGTTGTCCAGGTGGACAGGACTCACTTATACGAAAAGTATAAGGGTTGCCTGTTAGTAGTTGTTTCCCAGGATGGTAACAACAATATCGTTCTGATTGCATTTGCTATTGTGGAGGGAGAGACTTCTGATGCGTGGCACTTTTTTTTACTAACCTGCGTCAACATGTTGTGACTCGGGATGGTGTGGGACTGATATTGGACCGACATGAATCCATAAATGCAGCTGTGGCACGCAGTAACGGAGCTTAGTCACCTCCTAGAGCTTTCCACATGTTTTGCATTAGGCATATAGAGTCGAACTTTCTGAGAAAATTCAAGGTACCGTACCTGCAAAAGCTTGTTGTCAATATAGGTAACATTAAGTAATTCAAAGTTCATTATTAACATAACTGCTTACAATCTAGTGTTTGTGGTGCACGAATTATGAATCACACTTTTCACAACTCGTACCACTGACCAGCAGGTGCACTGGGTCGTCCAAGTAATACCTCACGTGAGTAAGGGTCGAATCCCACGGAGATTGTTGGTTTGAAGCAATCTATGGTTATCTTGTAAATCTTAGTCAGGAAATCAATTATGTCTATCAGTTGAATTGCAAATAAACAATAGAGCATGGATTAAAGGTTACTTGTTATGCAGTAATGGAGAATATGTTGGAGTTTTGGAGATGCTTTGTCTTTTGAATCTCTGCTTTCCTCTGTCTTCTTGTTCACGCACGCACGTCCTCCTATGGCAAGCTGTGTGTTGGTGGATCACCGTTGTCAATGGCTACCTTCCATCCTTCCAGTGAAAACTACGCTCACGCGCTCTGTCACAGCACGGCTAATCACTGGTTGGTTCTCGATCCGGTTGGAATAGGATTTACTATCCTTTTGCGTCTGTCACTAACGCCCAGCCTTCAGGAGTTTGAAGCTCGTCACAGTCATTCAATCCTTGAATCCTACTTGGAATACCACAGACACTGCTAAAGTCCCCAATTAGAGGTGTCCAGAGTTCTTAAGCACACTCTTCTTTTTGCTTTGGACCTTGACTTTAACCGCTCAGTCTCAAGTTTTCACTTGACACCTTCACGCCACAAGCACATGGTTAGGGACAACTTGGTTTAGCCGCTTAGACCAGGATTTTGGTCCTTTAGGCCCTCCTATCCACTGATGCTCAAAGCCTTGGGATCCTTTTCATTTGCCCTTGCCTTTTGGTTTTAAGGGTTATTGGCTTTTTCTGCTTGCTTTTTCTCTCTTTCTCTTTTTTTTTTTCCTGCAAGCTTTGTTCTTTGCTGCTTTTTCTTGCTTCAAGAATCATTTTTATGATTTTTCAGATTATCAATAACATGTCTCATGTTCATCATTCTTTCAAGAGCCACATATTTAACAGTCTTAAACAACAAATTCAAAAGATATATGCACTGTTCAAGCATTCATTCAGAAGAAAGAAAGCATTGCCACCACATTTAACTAATTAGAATTTCTCTTATTAAAACTCGAAATTTTATTGCCTCTTATTCAAAAGATCTACTACTTTATTCATGTTTGCTGATGATGAGAAAAATAAACTATAGCTTAATTGGAGATAAAATTAAAATAGATACTAATTACTACTATATGACTCCTAAGGTAAATTTCTATAAGGACACTGTCACAGAGTTAAGGCAGAAATTGGAAATTAACAACCTTTATTCTGGGGGAACGGGGGTTCTTCTGATCCTTGGGGTGCTTGGTCCTACAAGAGAAGACTTTTGGCGCTTCAATTCCCTTAAGTCACGCCCCTGCTCCTCTTGTTCTTTAAACATATAGGTCAGCATTTGACTGTGTTCCTTCTGTTCTTTTATTATTTGCTCCATAACTTCCCGTATCTTGGTAACGGACGTTTCAAGATACTCCCAGTATTCAGATTGAGGGATCTCTGGGAGGAATTCCTGTGCTCTCTTCTTGATGGGATCCTCCTGTGCTTGTTGTTTTTCCATTGATGCTTTGGTGATTGGCTTTTCAATTAGGATATATTCAGTTATTCCCATCCTTACTCCAGCGTCCTTGCAGAGCAGAGAAATCACGCTTGGATAAGCCAACCTGGCCTCTTTAGAATTTTTGTTAGCAATTTTGTAGAGTTCAGTTGAAATCAGCTGATGAACCTCCACTTCCTTCCCCATCATGATGCAATGGATCATCACTGCTCTTTTAACTATGACTTCAGAACGATTGCTAGTGGGCAACAGAGAACGCCCAATGAAGTCCAGCCATCCTCTGGTGACTGGTTTGAGACCCTCTCTCTTGAGTTGATTTGGGACACCCTTTGTGTTGGTGGTCCACCTGGCTCCAGGGATACATATGTCCTCTAGAATCTTATCCAGGTCAATTTCTGCTCTCATCATCCTCCTGTTGAAGGAGTCTGGATCATCCTTTAGCTGAGGTAGCTTTAAGATCTCCCTGATCTTGTCAGGGGTGGTATGAACAATCTTTCCTCTGACCATGGTCCGAAATTCATAGAATGCAGTTTCAGATAGTTTTTGCTTGTCAGTTTGCCACATATTAGCATAGAACTCCTGGACCATGTTCCTTCCCACTTTCGTTTCAGGATTAGCTAGGACTTCCCAGTTCCTGATTCGAATTTGCTCCTGGATCTCCGGATATTCATCTTCTTTCAGATCGAATCTAACTTCCGGGATCGCTGATCTCAGACCCATTACTTTAAGATAATGGTCTGAATGTTCTTTAGATAAGAACTTCCCTTGATTCCAAAGTGGTTTTGGAACGCTCTCTTTCTTGCCTCTTGGAGTGGGTTGTTTTCCTTTAGGAGCCATAATCTTAGTGATCTCGGATAAACACACCAAACTTAGAGGGTTGCTTGTCCTCAAGCAAAAGAAAACAAAGGAGAGGGATAGAAGGGGAGCTAGGTGCAATTGTTGATGGAGGAGGAGGGAGGTC
>NC_029785.2:12500152-12508199 GCF_000816755.2 Arachis ipaensis
GGATTTTTAGAAATTAAGGATTTTAGAAATCAGGGTTCTTGACATGTTCATGTAAAAATCATGCATTGAAGCATAAAATTTGAAATTAAAATGGAAATACGTGTGGAAAAATTGAATTTAGCTCCTCCCTGCCTTCCTGGCGTTTGAACGCCCAAACACTGCCTGTTTTGGGCGTTCAGCACCCAATTGCTGCTCTCCTGGGCGTTCAACGCCCAACTGCTGCCATTACTGGCGTTCAACGCCCAGTGGGTGCCCCTTTCTGACGTTGAACGCCCAGCTGCTACCATCACTGGCGTTTAGCGCCCAGTGGATGCCCATTTTGGGCGTTGAACGCCCAAAATGCACTTTTACTGGCGTTTTCTTGCCAGTGAGATCTTTTTCTCTATTTCGTGTGCAGAATCCTTCTAAATAGGATAAATAATCCCAGCCTCTAGTAACTTGGTGACCTCTTTCTGCACCACTTCCTTCATGGCTGGATTTAGCCGCCACTGTGGTTGAACCACTGGTTTGGCATTATCCTCCAATAGGATTTTGTGCATGCATCTAGCTGCGTATTTAATGTTTTCCCACTTCTTAGTTGAACTGCTTGGCATTCTTCTGCTATTTGCCTTGATAGCTGCTGCTTTGTTTGCTTAAACTGTTCGTCCATATGTATATTAGCCATCCTTGTCTCTTGTAACCTGTCTTTAAATTCGGCTAGCTGCCTTGTTAGAAAGTCCAATTGCTGATTGAATTCAGTAGCTTATTTTACAGGACTGAGTTCAGCAGTTACTGTTTTAACCTCTTCATTCATGGAAGGGTTGCTGCTTAGGTACAGGTGCTAATTCCTGGCAACTGTATCAATGAGCTCTTGAGCCTCTTCAATTGTCTTCCTCATGTGGATAGATCCACCAGCTGAGTAATCTAGAGACATCTGGGCTCCTTCTGCAAGCCCATAGTAGAAGATGTCTAACTGAACCCACTCTGAAAACATTTTAGAGGGGCATTTTCGTAGCATCTCTCTATATCTCTCCCAGGCATCATAAAGAGATTCATTATCTCCTTATTTAAAGCCTTGGATGTCCAGCCTTAGCTGTGTCATCCTTTTTGGAGGGAAATATTGATTCAGGAATTTTTTTGTCAGCTGTTTCCATGTCCTTATGCTGGCCTTAGGTTGGTTATTCAACCACCTCTTAGCTTGACCTTTTACAGCAAATGGAAACAGTAATAGTCTGTAGACATCCTGATCTATTTCCTTATCATGTACTGTGTCAGCAATTTGTAAAAAATGTGCCAGAAACTCTGTAGGTTCTTCCTGTGGAAGACCGGAATACTGGCAGCTTTGCTGCACCATGATAATGAGCTGAGGATTCAACTCAAAGCTACTGACTCCAATGGAGGGTATGCAGATACTACTCCCATATGAAGCAGTAGAGGGGTTTGAATATAACCCCAGAGTCCTTCTGGACTGTTCATTTCCACTTAGATCCATGATGGAGAAAGAGAGATGATGTAAAATAGGAAAAAATATTTTTATTTATTTATTTATATATTTATTTCGAAAATGAAATAAATTAAAATAGAATAAATAAAGATAGTACAAGATTTAAAATTTTTAGATCTAATGCTCCCTATTTTCGAAAATTTTGGAGGGAAAACACCAAGGAACACCAAACTTAAAAATTTTAAGATCAAGTCACAAGGAAAACTCAAGAACACGAAGAAAGAACACCAAACTTAAAGTTTGGCACAAAATTTAATAGAGAAAATATTATTTATGAAAAATATTTTAAAAAGAGTGTACCCAACTGCCACGGGCTTAGACTAATGCTCTAGCCAACTGGGCAGTAAATGTAACACTTGTTTTAAAGAAGGATATTTTTAACCAAGAAGAATAATAAGAGACTCTAAACCAAAAAGAAGAATTTTCCTAATCTAAGCAACAAAATAAACCGTCAGTTGTCCAAACACGAACACTCCCCGGCAACGGCGCCAAAAACTTGGTGCACGAATTATGAATCACACTTTTCATAACTCGTACCACTGACCAGCAAGTGCACTGGGTCGTCCAAGTAATACCTCACGTGAGTAAGGGTCGAATCCCACGGAGATTGTTGGTTTGAAGCAATCTATGGTTATCTTGTAAATCTTAGTCAGGAAATCAATTATGTCTATCAGTTGAATTGCAAATAAACAATAGAGCATGGATTAAATGTTACTTGTTATGCAACAGTTAAGCGCGAATGAACATCTTAGATAGGAACAAGCGTGTTTGAATGGAAAAGAGAAATACTTGCATTAATTCATCGAGACACAGCAGAGCTCCTCACCCCCAACAATGGGGTTTAGAGACTCATGCCGTCAGAGAATACAAAGTTTAGATCTAAAAATGTCATGGATACAAAATGAGTCTCTAAAAGTTGTTTAAATACTAAACTAGTAGCCTAGGTTTACAAAAAATGAGTAAACTATGATGGATGATGCAAGGCGCTGGACGCCAGAATTGGGCAGAGAACTGGCGTTGAACGCCAGTTTACGTCGTCTATCCTTGTGCAAAGTATGGACTATTATATATTGCTGGAAAGCCCTGGATGTCTACTTTCCAACGCAATTGGAAGAATGCCATTTTGAGTTCTGTAGCTCCAGAAAATCCACTTTGAGTGCAGGGAGGTCAGAATCCAACAGCATCAGCAGTCCTTTTTCAGCCTAAATCAGATTTTTGCTCAGCTCCTTCAATTTCAGCCAGAAAAATACCTGAAATTACAGAAAAACACACAACTCATAGTAAAGTCCAGAAATATGAATTTTTCCTAAAAACTAATGAAAATAGACTAAAAATTAACTAAAACATACTCAAAACTATATGAAATTAACCCCAAAAAGCGTATAAAATATCCGCTCATCAGTTTGTCATCCTGATTTTTTCATGTTTGGTATCTGACATTGTGCAGGATATTCGAGGACGGTTCGCGAGTATGAAGTGCGTTACCAGCATTTACGAGAGCAGGACGAGGCGTACACTAACTGGTTAAACCGTATTTCCCGCGAACAGTATGCGTTGGCATTCGACGGTGGTTATCGATGGGGTTACATGACGACTAATCTAGTGGAATGCATCAACTCAGTCTTGAAGGGTGCACACAATCTTCCATCACTGCACTTGTGAAAGCAACATTCTACAGACTTAATGAGTTGTTCACTCGGAAAAGAGCCGAGGCGGAGGCTCGGATTAATGCTGGCCATGTTTTTTCTGAGCTTGTGACCTCCAAAATTCATGCAAATCAACTTGCAGCAGGAAACATCCAGGTTAATTGCTTCGACAGGCAGAATGAGGTCTTTGAAGTGCGTGAGATGCCAAGTGGAGTGGAGTATGCCATCAACCTCCGTCGTCAACGATGTGACTGTGGTGAGTTCCAGGTGGACTGGATTCCTTGTCGACATGTATTTGCATGTTGTGCAAATCAACGACTAGATTGGCAAGTGTATGTGCATGACGTTTCTAAGATGGACCAAGTTGGATGGGTTTATCGAGCTAGGTTTAGGCCACTCAGAAATCCTACTATGTGGCTTTCTTACAATGGTCCTCGATTCGTACCGAATCCATACATGAGACGCATTACCAAAGGTCGCCCCAGGATGACGCGCTTCTTGAATGAGATGGACACACGAATGTTACGTCGTCCTAGGCGATGTAGGCAATGTGGGGCTAAGGGACACAGTCGTAGTAGATGCCGTCAGGGAGGTGGTTCAGGTGCTGACAATAATGCGCAGTAGATTTATATGATATTTGAAACTAGGGGTGTTCGCGGTGCGGTTTGGTTCGGTTTTTTAGAGAAAAGTCATCTAATCCAATCATTTAATTAACATGTGGTTCGGTTTGGTTCGGTTTTTTTACTAAGACCATCCGAACCAAACCAAACCAATTAAATTCGGTTTGGTTTGGTTCAGTTTGTTCAGTTTTTCAATCAATTAAAAAAAAATACTATCATACTATTTCTCATAACGTTGATCAACAAACACAAATACACAATAACCAACAAAGTCTTCTAATGAAATTCAATGACAAAAGAAATTAACATACGACAATTAACAAAGTTTAAAAATTCAATACTCAACACAATAAAAAATAAATATAAATTTCCAGTGTTTCTATGAGGAGCTACGAGGAGCTGGCACAGCAGACAATGCAGTTGGAGATCTATGCTTGTAGATTCATTTGGAAGAGGAACTGGTGCAGCATCAATCCATCATCATAACACAAACTCTTTCATGACCATTTATATGCTATTTTTTGTTTTTGTATCCTATAAATTTCTGTAGATTGAAACAATAGGAACAAGTAAATTAGGAGATCCAAAGATAACTGCATAAATCTTTTCAACAAAATGCATAAATCTGCAAGTAAAGTGAAAGCAATTAGGAGATCCAAAGCTAACTGTATCATTGAAACAAAATGCATAAATCTGCAAAACACATTTCATATGAACTCTTTTCAACAAAATGCATAAATCTGCAAACACATTTCAAGCAATTAGGAGATCCAAAGCTAACTGTATCATTGAACAGGTAAGTCTAGCTGATCAAAGAAATGGAACACATACCCTTGGACATCGAGCAATACCTAGCTGCTTCAGAATTTCAATTCCCCAAGAAATAACATTGAAATTAAAACAACAATATAATTGGTGCCAAAATTTTGAAACTCACCAGGGTGGAACCACTAAGCAGCACAGGTGAAAGAGGCAAACAATCAAATCGTTCTAAGTTTATTGAGATCTGCAAAACAAACAAATATACAGTTTGAAATTAAATTAAAAATTCAGACATATACGAGAAAATGTTTACATTAGAAATAAAGGTTAGGAGTACCATTATCTTTAGATAGAGCTACAACTGAGTATTTTCTTAGCTTCTCAAATCTATCCCATGTCATCGTACAAAACCAATTAGTTAATTCTAACATTTCTCCTATTTTATCCATTTCGATTACCTTGGAACCTTTCTCCTCCTAATGCAACAATGTCAAATCAAAACTGTATGACAAAACATAAAGTGTACACACAATTAACAGTAAAGGTAAGAGAATTGCATTGAAAGCCTTCTATACCTGGGATGAGCAACTCTGACAAGTCAAGCTGCTACTAAGAATCCATCAAAAGGTCCAAGGTAGAGTTGGTGTCATCTTTCATGCTCACTCTGCCCATAAAAGCCAGAATCATAAACACACAATTATACAATTCACAGATTCACAAATTACACAGAACTTCCAGCAAATTTTTGCACATATAAATTTCTGTATTTTATTTCAACTAAATTATTTGAACTAATGCTTCAGGTCAAATTACCAAAATTACAGGCATAAGTGCATAACCATCGAAGTCATAAAACTTTCTTTGTTATACAATCTACACAAAATACAATGATCAAACATGGCATAATCCCACTCATAATTAGCATGATATATAATAAACAACCAATCGAACAATTATTTTAACAGAAAAAATATTAAAAGCCAAATTACATGATTTCTTCAACGCAGCATGAATCGAATCGTCAAATTTTATGTGTGATAAACCCTAGGGTTCGATATTAGAAGAGCATGCTGAAAGGGAAAAAAAAAGAAAACTAGGTGGAACTTACCTGGTTGAAAATTAGGGTTTGTGAAAAGTGAATTGAATGGAATCAAATGTTGGTGACTCCTCTTAAGTCCTGGAAGAAACGAAGAATGACGTTCGTGGAGGACGATGCAGCTCCTGGTGCTTGGAGGAGATGCGGCTGCTAGACATGGAGGACGACAAGGAAGTGAGGAACAGACAGAGCCCTACCAAGGTGAGGGAAGCGCGATGAGGAAGGTCAGAAGAGGAAGGACCGCGCCAAGAAGCCAGAAGAGGGAAGCGTGAAGACTGACGAGGAAGGGCCACCGAGAGGGTTCTATTTGGCGACGTCAATGGTTGAGAGGACAACGGCTTCGTGGAGGGTGGGAGGAGGAGTTTTCGGCATCGTGGAATGGTCGAAGACTCGAGGGGAGAGTGGAGAGAGTTGCGGAGTGGAGACTAGGGTTGCTGAGTGTGGGAGTGGCGGCTACTTGGGGTTGGGGGGTTTTATATTTAGGGTTTTAAAAGTTACCGGTTCGGTTCGGTTTGGTTCAAGTTTTCACTATTAAAACCGAAAATCGAACCGAACCGCAAAAAACAGCAAAATATTATTTTTCGGTTTTCAGTTTATTCAGTTTTCGGTTTGTTTGGTTCGGTTGGTCAGTTTTGTTCGGTTTGGATCGGTTTTGAACACCCCTATTTGAAACAATGTAACTTATGTCAATGTGCTTTATGATAATTGAAACATTGTAACTTAACGTACATCTGTATACTGTTTTCATCACTCAACTGTAACCGTTCTTTTAAATCCCGTAGCCACGTCCGTTTTATGCAGTTTCCTCTACAATCCGACTTTCTCAGTGCGACCCCAAATTGGTGCAGACATTTCGCCTCTAAGGCTTCAAAACTACTCAAAGTCATCCCTGTGACTGGAAGACCGTTGGTCGGAAGACCGAAGATCATAGCCACGTCTTCTAGTGTCACGGCACATTCACCAACCGGAAGGTGAAAGGTATGTGTGTTCGGGTGCCACCTTTCCACTAAAGCATTTACCAGTGCTTTTTGATATTGAACTACTCCAATCTGGGCCACATGGTAAAAACCAGTAGATCGTAAATGCTCCTCCACCCTTTCATTGTACCGATCCGGAGGGATAGGGTGATCACTTGTCAACATCCGTAAACTCTACAAAAGCATAGCAAAATCACGATTCAAATTCCACAACTATCATAGATAATTTAAAAATATCTAATTAAAACATTTTATTGATAATACTAAAACCTCAACTAAAATAACATATTTCTGTCAACATTATTCCAAAAAAATTATACACCGAAATTATAACAGTTAACTAATTAATTATTATTACTAAAATTATTACACAAAATTATAAACAAGTCATTTTTATTACTAATCTATTATATTGAAAAAAATTCTCCACAAGAATTAATTACATTTAAGCACACATATTTCTAACTATTATTTAAACATATAACCCTAAATTTTTAAAATTAATTATAACAGTTAACTACTTAACTCTAATTTCTAATATTATTACAAAAAAATTCTAAACAACTATTTTTTTTATTTCTAATCTATTATATTACAAAAAAGGCTAAACAAGAATTAACTACATTTAAAGATATATATTTCTAACTATTATTTAAACATATATTCCTAAATTTCTACAATTAACTATAACTACTTAATTATAACTTCTAATATTATTCCAAAAAGTTCTAAAAAGGTATTTTTTATTAATAATCTATTATATTATAAACAATTCTAAACAACAATCAACTACATTTACACCTTATTTAAACATTTATTTCTAAATTTCTATCAATAAAATTATATACTAAGTCACATATATTTTCTTCACTTTAACTTCTAACAACAATAAATTTAATTAAATTTCTAAAAATAATAATTATAATTCTAAAATATAAAAAAAATTTAACAAATAAACTTATATAATCAGAATAGTTGAGATATTTTACAATGTGAAGTTTCGGACGATCAACATTTTTGGATTTTGATTTCTTAGACATTTTAATTTTTTTTCCCCTCAAATGGATGAAGTAGCAAGCATTCAGGGAGGAAGAAAATGGAGATATGGATGCTGGGTGGGGAAGGAAGCAGGAAAGGAAAGTGAAATCCTTGGGTACGCATGCAATGAAGGGGGTTTGTGGGGTTAAAGGGGCACCGTCGCTGGGGAGCCACACACGTGCGACACGTGGCTTAGGCTTGGGCTTGGACAACTCAGACGGTCCGTTTTGCAGCCACAACTCGCACGGTCTGATTTGGCCGCTACCCCTCGCACAGCCCAATTTCTCTGTGCCTGACACCAACAGGCCGATAAAACTTTCCTGCTCTCCATAACGTGGTGCTACACTAACTCACTCTCCATAATAAAATTAATTTCCGCTCTTTATTATTAGACAACTTCATGAGGATGTTCACCTTCATAAAAG
>NC_029785.2:12510325-12511053 GCF_000816755.2 Arachis ipaensis
AAAAGGTATTTTTTATTAATAATTTATTATATTATAAACAATTCTAAACAACAATCAACTACATTTACACCTTATTTAAACATTTATTTCTAAATTTCTATCAATAAAATTATATACTAAGTCACATATATTTTCTTCACTTTAACTTCTAACAACAATAAATTTAATTAAATTTCTAAAAATAATAATTATAATTCTAAAATATAAAAAAAATTTAACAAATAAACTTATATAATCAGAATAGTTGAGATATTTTACAATGTGAAGTTTCGGACGATCAACATTTTTGGATTTTGATTTCTTAGACATTTTAATTTTTTTTCCCCTCAAATGGATGAAGTAGCAAGCATTCAGGGAGGAAGAAAATGGAGATATGGATGCTGGGTGGGGAAGGAAGCAGGAAAGGAAAGTGAAATCCTTGGGTACGCATGCAATGAAGGGGGTTTGTGGGGTTAAAGGGGCACCGTCGCTGGGGAGCCACACACGTGCGACACGTGGCTTAGGCTTGGGCTTGGACAACTCAGACGGTCCGTTTTGCAGCCACAACTCGCACGGTCTGATTTGGCCGCTACCCCTCGCACAGCCCAATTTCTCTGTGCCTGACACCAGATAAAACATAAAACTTTCCTGCTCTCCATAACGTGGTGCTACACTAACTCACTCTCCATAATAAAATTAATTTCCGCTCTTTATTATCTTCATGAGGCATGAGGATGTTCACCTTCATA
>NC_029785.2:12511113-12518108 GCF_000816755.2 Arachis ipaensis
GTTAAAAAGTAAAAAAATAGTTACGGACAAATAATTGTTATTTATGTATCCATTAAAAAAATATAAAACTAATTTGTTAATAAATATAAAATTCGATAACAACTATTTTTGAGGTTTATTATTTAAAGTTAAACCCAGTGTGTCCCGTCAAGCTCCTCCGCGGGCGTGCGGTGGCGACAGCAAAACAATACTATAAACATTTCTGCCTCTCACTTTCATTTCACCTTTTCAAACACACAAATCAATCAAAATCCTCATTTCACCAAAATAAGAACAGGAATCCCCATAACCTTACGCAACAAGAAAAGGACGAACCAACGGACATTCACTTGTCTTTTCATGGCATCGCCGCCGGAGACGACGGCGAAGACGACGTCCATTCTGTCACCGACGCAGAGGTACGCCGCCGCATCCCTTTTCGGGCTTGCCCTTCACGAGGCGCAGATCCACCAGACCCAAATTTTGCCCTTACCCGCTGCTTCCGACGATCCCCTCTCCAGAGAACAACGTACCAGTAGTAGCTCCAGCGCCGACTCAGTTTCCGATGACCCCGATCTTTGGGTCCACGAAAACTCGGCTTTGCTCCGACCCGTTTTCAAGTACGTATTAATATTACTGTGATATTCTTTTCTCCTTTTTTTTGCAGTGCATTTTTATAAAATAGAGTGCGCTCGTGAGTTCTTTCCTCCCATAAGAACAGTAAACGCTCATTTTTTAGCATTGGAATTGTAAGCGCTGGTTATAATCGAACTTTTTGTAAAATCAATAATAGTACTGGTTTTATTTGATCATTTTATTCGCTTAATTGAACTGCTGAAATTCAATTTCTGTTACTATTTGACGAACTTTTTAATGGAGAGGTCGCGTCCATGTTGAACCGTTTTTTAGTTAAGGATGGCGTGGTAATGGACAAGGACCGGATTGGGTCTTCGCTCTAAAAGGAAAGAATGCTCAACAAAGGGGAAGAGATAGAAAGTTCAAGACCTCTCCCCTACTTAGCTTTACTTGACTAGGGAGTCATTGGCAAGTCAAAGGGCTCACTAATTACAACTTTGCAATTCAAATTATTCTCTTGTTTATGGTTCCATCTAATAGTCTAATATTGTATGGGTTTGAAGATTGGTGGACAAGAGGATATTGATATAAGGGAAGGGAAAAAAAAGGAAAAAAGAAAAAAGAATTGGAGAAAATAGTACCACTGTAGCTTCCCAGTTTATCATTATAAGAGAGAGGGAAATTACTTAATCTAGAAATCTATTGCAAAATGTGCCACAATGACGCATTAGCTAAATCTTTAAGCAGTTGCATATATGGTAGATTGCCATACAAATTTTGATTTTGTCCCTTCCCCAAAACAAATATATTTGAGTATTTAAGAGTGAGTTTTCTAATTATGGTAGACTTTTACATTCTCAGGGACCAAGGTGATGATTTATTTATTTGATTATTTATGTTTCTCAAAAACTATTGTTTCAAAATTTGATTTACTCATAGATGAGCTTTAGAGTTATTTGGAAATCCAGTTATTGCAGATTGTTGGGTTCTGTTTAATCATGCTAGCATTATGTGTCTAACAGGTTTCTGGATATTGATCCTGCTGCATGGTCTGGACTTGAGGAAACTGCTGGCTCTTCATCGGCTACACATCATGTGGGACCAGTATGTCTATTAACTTCTTCAATCAATCAGAAATATTCCTTGATGTTACTCTTAGACTGAGAGATAAATTCCCTAATGGCTTATAGTGTATAGAGTTTAGGGACATTTTGGGCAATGATAGAAATCAGAATTAGTAGTAAATACAGCTGGTAGGCTTAACTATGGGGGAAAGAGAAAAAGGTAGGCTAATTCTTGGGAATTTAGGTTGGAGGAGTCTGAGCTGTTTCAGCGCTTTGGAACTCCCTTGTATTGCTAACTCTATTGTAAGTACTTAATTGAAAATTTGGTGAAACTAGGACAGATAGAATAATTAAGCCTTCTATTATTCCATCATAAGTAAGGAGATGGAGCTTCGCCTCTTTGAAGGAGATGACACTCGGGGGTTGCTCATCAATATCGGAAGTTATTTTCTGGTTAATGGAACTGAAGGGGATGTGTGGATGGAATTTATGTTCATGGCATTAGAAGGGAAGTACCTTGCCGGTTTCCAGAGAAACAGGTTGCATTCCTTCATGGCAACTGTTTCGAGATCCAGCACTGCGTTTATTACAACTTCGAGTGGTCAAGGACCTGTTTCGCCTCCTAAAAGTCAAACCAATTGGTATCTGTTACATACCCTGAGAAGAGTGGGAGCGAAACAGAAAATTCTACTGAGGCAGCAACAAGAGCCAAGAGAATTCCTCCTTTACCCTTCATTTACAGTAGGATGAATAGGAGAGGGAAAAGAGCAAATGGTGGGGACTGGCTGACTAGGGAATCACTTGTGTAACTAATTGGCCCCGTGGCTGAGTTAGTGGGTGGGTGTGTGATCCTAGGCTGATTCTATTAGGGAAGATGAGAGGGTGGGAATTAAGATAGAATTGAGAAAGGGGTGATTTCACAATCATTCATTCCTACCTCAGATCTTCTAGTTCTATTGTTTTCTTTCTATTTCTTGGGTACCAGTTGGTACAGTATCATGTTGAATTATATTGAACAATTTAAAAGGTTTATGAGCCATTGCATTTTGTTAATTGTGAGATAGTGAAAGGCCGTTTTTGCTTGAGGAGAGAAATAGGGAATTGAAGGGAGGTGGAGCAAACTGATGGAGAAGGGTGGGCCTTTTGAAAGGTGCAAATTCTATTGGGTCTGAGCTGCTTCCAACTCGGATTTGGAAGAACAAGGAAGGTGGTTGGTCTAGGGCACAAGCACCTCTCACAAGAAGAATTGCAGCAGTGCAGCTGCAGAGTTCTCTACTTCAAGTGTGGCGAGGTTTGGGGACAAGATCACTTTTTCAAGCTACACTTCCAATTAATGCTTGTTGAGTGTCCCAAAGAGGAACCCAAGGAAGGTAGAGCAGTCAATCTTGTGAGACCTGAGGGGGATTGCGAGATCCCATCCCATCAAAGAGAAAACCTATGACTAAGGTCAAATAAGATCTCGGATCATTCATCAGAGTCATCACAGCTGGGATCGCGGCCTTTCTCGGCAAACCTCATTAAGATATTGCGCAGAGTGCCAAATCCCCATGTTGCCCCCATATGCAGCTTCAACAATGGGTAATTTCATCCATCTTTTGCTTTTGAGACTTCTCTATTAATTGAATCACTCCCAACAACCACTCAGCCATGTGAATTACCACACATTCGCCAAGAGAATTCTTATTTCTCTTTCGTGCCTCTTCTCCCCTCTACAACTCTAAAATACAACTGAACGTTGCTTGTCCACGCTGCCTGTGAATTCCAGCAATTCTGGTAAGTACTAGAGGCTCCAGTGGCTACCTGTAATCCAGCACTAGTGAGTTTGATCAAGTAAGCCATTCAACACTGCTTCCATTGGTCCTCTGTTTTTTCTTTCTCCCTTGAGTCCTTGTTCATTCTTCATTCTCCATTCTCAATTCTCAATTCTGTTGAGGAATTTAAGTCTTTGCTGTTCAATTCCTGCCAGAAGTAAAACAGTTTCTTAAGGATGCTGTAAGGAAGAAAAGCTCAGGATTTGATCCACACCATGCTGTATAATTCCTATTTCCCTCTCGTATCAGAATGCTCGCTCTCTCACTCATTTGCCAGCTAGGCAAGTTGGTTTCAAACCACACCCTAGCTACTCAGTTACAATTAGGTCCTTGCTTTATCTATAATTGAATAGGTTCCTAACATACTATTTTAGTTGTTTGATTATCTTCCTGCACAAAGAATGTTTGTGAGAAATTCATATTCTTCCTAGTTCCTACACAGGAAGAATTGTGCTGGGATTCTTGATATGCCTCCAACAAAAGGGAAATTTATATTTTAGGGTAAAAGATAGTTATGTTATTTATTGGAAATAAGTAGTAACACTTACAACTGAAAGCATTTCACAATAAAATTGTAGGACTGTATGTGACATGATATTTATTGCAGTTCATATTACTGACTCCACTGTTCTAGTGTTTTCCTTTTATAACAACTTTCTAATCTTTTGCTTTCATTTCTACTAACTATTGATGTTGCTTGCACTCCTATGTTTTTTTTTTTAGTATATCACTAATAGACTATGTATGTGAATGTTACAGCTCTTGAGATTGCTTGCAGAAGAATCTGATGATGGTTCTTCTGAAAGGTCAGATCAAGAACTTGCTTTATCAAAAGTTGTTGATGGTATACTACTTGGCATGGAAGAAAATTTAAGCTCTTCCAAGGCTAAAAGGGGAAAGCTTATCGAATATGAGCATCATTGTCGTGAGAAATTTTCATCTGCCGATGTTAATCCTAATTCTGAAAAGATAGATGTGCCATTCGAAGCTCAGAAGAACACTACCCCTTCTGTTGATTGTAAAGATTCCCAGGGGTTTGTCCATGGCCAAATTGATGAGAAACCAATTGAAGAGGTGACGATGCTTAGTGATCAAAGAAAAGTGACTGTTCTCTATGAACTTCTTTCAGCTTGTCTTTCAGATTTAGGTGAAGATAACAAGAGATATACACGGAGAAGAAAAGGTTATGATGCTCGGCATCGTGTGGCTTTGCGGTTGCTAGCAACTTGGCTTGATGTCAAGTGGACAAAAATGGTTTGTATATGTACAATGAATCCTTGAAGTTTTAATAGAGAATTATGTGAATAAGAAACAACTTGTTTTGAGCCGAGGATCATGGGATACGAGTGCTATGGTTTCTGAGTGTTCATTTTAATTGACAGGGATCAGAAGTTCATTGTACATTGCCTATATGTTGACCTTTCTTTTTATTTCTTACTCACATTCAAGTTCAGCCTAATTGTAAGAATGATGTATATTCATTTTGTAGGAGTCCATTGAGACCATGGTTTCATCTGCGGCAATGGCTATAATTAAAGAACAAGAATCCAAAAAAGAAGAAAGTCAATTAAATGAAAGCAAGTGGGCTAAATGGAAGCGTCGTGGGATTATTGGTGCTGCTGCTGTAACTGGGGGAACTTTGTTGGCTGTTACTGGTGGTATGGAGACCCTAATATCTATTGTAACTGCATTGTAGAATTTAGAAACTCCAGATGAATATTTCCTTGTGTATATGATTGTTTTTTATTTTAAGCATTCTACAGGGTTGGCCGCACCAGCAATTGCTGCAGGACTAGGTGCTTTGGCCCCAACTTTGGGTACTCTGATCCCTGTAATTGGAGCAAGTGGATTTGCTGCAGCTTTTAGTGCTGCAGGAACTGTTGCTGGTTCTGTTGCTGTTGCTGCATCATTTGGAGGTATTTTATTGCCTAAATATGTTTAGTTTGCTAGAAGTTTTTCATGTGATGTATAGATATTTTTGTCCTTTCTTTGAATGTGGTCTGCAGTTTAAAGGTATTGTTGGGATCTCCAAGTCACTATTAACATGGTTGTCTTATGGTTGTGTTTGTGTTGGGGTTTTTAATTGCTGTTAATATGATGGTTTTTGTGTTACATTTACATTTTGACTGATAGAGTGTTGTGTCCATACTCAATAATAAACACGTTATGATTAGTGAGGGTGATTTTGTTTTTGGCTGCTTCAATTGTTGACTGACTTGCATATGCTAACTGCTTCTTAGATGAGTTCCAGTGTGGTTGCAATAGAACTCATACATTTATCTTTTGGTTGTTCAGACAAGGATATACCGCTTTTGCAATGGAGTTTGTCTTTAATTTTATAAGTAATTGGCTGGATGGTCAATGCATGCCTATTAATCGTCAACTTAGAAGATATTTTGGCAGTCATAGTCTTTTGTTTGCTGTTGTGGCAAAATTAGCATCTGTTGAGCAAGATGTTTCCAGCCATGCATTTATTTCTAAAATTTAGTTAGAGATGTTCCATTTTTGCATGATTAATTTTTTTTATGAAACAATTTGTTCTACCAGCTGCGGGAGCTGGACTTACTGGAAGCAAAATGGCTAGGAGAGTTGGTGGTGTTGAAGAATTTGAATTCAAAGCTGTAGGAGAAAACCATAAGCAAGGTGTAAGTTTTTCTAGCTAATAATATTCATTTTCATGTGACTTTTTATTTCACTTGATCTATTATCTGTGTGTCTGTGGATGCATGTGTATTTATCTCACCTTTCTTGTATTTTCCAAGGACACTTTCGCATTTGATATATTTTTCATAAAAGATTCTTGTCGAACTTCTTGCAGAGGCTAAGTGTGGAGGTCATGGTCTCTGGATTTGTTTTTGAGAAGGAAGACTTTTTAAGGCCATGGGAAGGACAGCATGACTACTCAGAGAGGTACTATTGGTAATATTGCCCTTTGTTATATTTTCCTTTGTCAGGGAATGAGGGAAGTGTTTTCAAGCATGGATTATCTTATTACATTGAAATTTTCATTCAGTTTGATTTCAGAAATTTTGATGTTAATATTTCTATAAGTCATGATCCTGACATAACAATTTACCTTAAATACAACCTTGGTCAAAGCTAGATATGCACTGCAGTGGGAGTCCAAGAATCTGATTGCCGTGAGCACTGCAATTCAAGATTGGCTTACTTCAAGTAATTGGTTTATGGTGCTATTACTAATAAATCATTAGTATTTAAGTTGCACTGGATATGCTGAAAATGCTCTTCAATTTGCATTAGGACTTGCAATGGAGTTGATGAAACGAGGGGCAATGATGACTGTTCTGAGCACACTTTTAACTGCATTGGCTTGGCCTGCCGCGTTACTTGCAGCGACTGATTTCATAGATAGTAAATGGACAATTGCTATCAATAGGTTTATTTTTTAACTCTTCATTCTATTTGGAACATAACTTCTGTGTGGTCATGGGATAAAACATCTTTTTTTTTTGCTATTATCATCTGTGCAATGCATTTCAAAGAGTTTGAATTTTGAAATATTGGGTGTTTTTTATTTTTTTTCATCAATTTATAATTGAATTTA
>NC_029785.2:12518746-12522481 GCF_000816755.2 Arachis ipaensis
TTTCCGGGTGGGGTGTTGGTTGGATTGGGGTCTGGATTATTTTGCTAATAAATACCATTCTGAATTTTTGACAGTGACCTTCTACTCATGTATCTTGTGTACTACATAGTTTAAAAGGCATACATCTTTGGTCAAAAGAATGGCGAACTTTGTGTCTGTTTTTCATTTCTGTATATTCATGCTTTGGATATGATTCTTCCATCATTCTAATGAATAATTTGCTATGAACACCTTCTCTGTTTAGTGCACACTGCTATATTTCAATCTGCGTTCCTTATCCAAGTTAATTTTGTTTTTCAGAGCAGATAAAGCAGGAAAGTTGCTTGCTAAAGTCTTATTAAGTGGAGTACATGGAAATAGGTATTTGACTAGACTAAATTTCAATGCATCATTTTACTCCCGCTCCTAGAAAGTTGTAAAGATGCAATATTATTAATCTATGGATTTCAGGCCTGTGACACTTGTAGGTTACTCACTCGGAGCAAGAGTTATTTTCAAGTGTCTTCGGTATTTGTCCCAGACAGAAAACAGTGGTAGGTATTTCCTGTTTAATCTTTTGTATTTGACCGTGTTAAATTATTTATATGATAGGTGTTTTGTTTCTCTTTACATTTGTCTATTGGATAAGATTATTTCTTGTTGACTTACAAGGCAATCCTTATGTTTATTTTCAGCCGAAATAGTAGAAAGAGTTGTTCTTCTTGGAGCACCAATCCCAATCAAGGACGAGAACTGGGAAGCTGCTAGAAAGGTTCATGGGGGGATTCAACTTTTTTTCCCCTTATTGTAGAGTCTTCTCATTTGTTCTGAGACAAAAAAAAAGAAGTTTTTCTAAGATTATGAAACTCTTCTGCAGATGGTAGCAGGAAGGTTTATAAATGCTTATTCAAGGAATGACTGGATGCTCGGAGTTGCCTTCCGCGCCAGGTACTTTAAAATACTAATGTAGTATTATAAAGTTTCTACGAAGTTGTAGGGATTAACATAACCTTTGAACAATTAAGCTCGAAAATGTTCATTTCAAAGAAATAATAATAAACCAGGGAATATTAAGATGGAGTTCTATGAATGCTTTTGTATGCATTAATTCTATTGCTGTTATAATATTATGGTAATATCTAAAAATAATATAATGAATTTTTTATCAAACAAACATAATTTTGTTTGTGTAGAATTTGATGATATATTTTTTTACAAGGAGCAGAAACTAATATCTTTATTTTTTATTTTATGCAGCCTATTAACGAAAGGATTATCTGGAATCCAACCGGTCAATATACCTGGGATCCAAAATGTAACTTGCGTCTCCTTCTTTGCTATTTGTAGTTTTTTCTTCAACTGTCCTTGCACCTAGATAAACTCTCCGTACACGCAAATAATTGGATAGATTCTTAACATAACTTTACACCAATAACTCCTATTAAATCTATACCGTTGAATTATCTTGATTCATTTTAGTCATTCCATCCCTTAAATAAGCTGCGCAGTCGCTTAAAAAGTTTGGATAGTGACAATTTGGTGGTGTTTTGATTTGCAGGTCGATGTCACAAACCACATTGAAGGCCATTCTTCTTATCTGTGGGCAACCCGTCAGATCATCGATGATCTTCAATTGGATACTTACTATCCCGTTTATAACAACATTCTTTGTATATCTTGAACTCCCCCTGACGTTGTGGATCCCAAAATGGGAGGAAAAGAAAAACTAGAGCAGAAAAATCACAACCATTCAGGTGCTCTACTTCTCTGTACATCATAGTTATTGCTATAGTTATTGCTGGTGGTCCACCAGTAAATGCACCGATTTTAGATATAAAATGCTAAAACTCAGTACTTTTACGGAGTTGACCACCTGAGTTAAGATAGCTGTAGTATATATACATTTTCTTTATCAACTGCACAGAAGCCTCAACTTGTTATTTGGCGTAACTGGATTGGAGCAAAAACACTACTTTCATATGTGACAAGAAACACCACTTATATCTTCTATAAGGATTTTATCTAACATGAATGAAAGATGTATCAGTTGGTAGTTCAATGAAATATCAGCTGGTACATAGGTGTTATAAGCATAACATTGCTTAATGAGATAAAGGGCATACTAAGGCTGTGTTTGGGTGCTATTATTTTGTAAGATGTTTTTATAATTTTTTAGTATGTTTGGTAAGTTATTTTTAATAAAATAAAACACTAGAAGAATAATTGAAAAAAGATAAAATTTTCAAAATATTAAAAAATAAAATTTTGAATTCTTAAAAATAAGATTTTAAACCTGTAACCGCTTCGTCAATGTAAAGTCCCATCTCATCCTCTCTCATTGCGTTGCTGGTGTCTCGTTTTCAATCGTCCGTCGCGCTAGTTGTTTTACCCTCCACTGCAACTCCTCTGTGCACCGTGCGAGGCTCACTTGATCAAAACATCCTAAGTTTAAGAAAAGAAAACATTTAAAGTTTAACAAAAGAAACATCCCGACTTAACAATAGAAATATTCTAAGTTTTACAAAAAAACATTTCAAGTGCAATAAAAAAAATCTTAAATATAATAAAAGAAACATTCAAGTTAACAGAAAGAAATATTCGACAGTTAGTTTAATAAAGAAAAACATTCCAAGTTTTACCAAAGAAACATTACAAGTGTATTTAAAAAAATTTCAAATTTAATAAAAGAAACATTTCAAGTTAAATAGAAAAAATTTTTTCTCATGTTGAAGGTTTGATAGGGTTTCACGAGACCTTGCATGCATAGTCGCACGTCGTGACCAAGAGAATTGGAAGTAGAAAGAACGGCGATGCCGTCTAGGGTGCTCGGCAACAATCGGCGGCGAACTGGACTCGCAGCAACCGAAGCACAACGTTGACAGTCCGATCTCGCCGTAGGATACGTTGCGTGTAGATCGGCGCGTCGCAGTGAAGAGGTTTTGATGCAAAGGGGACTGGCGCCGCGACGCGATCAGTTATGGTGGATGAGGCGACGGCGGCGATGGTTGCTGGAGCTTCGGGAAACGGCAACGCAAAGGAGATGGCGTTCACGTGGAAGCAGCTATGCAAGGATAGTACGTGGAGATTTTTTTGCGTTAGGCTTATATGGCATGTTTTTAATATCTTAATCTTATTTTTTTAAAATTCTAATTTTTAAAAAGTTGTTCAAGTTGGCTTATAGTGGAGTTACTATCAATTGGTGGTTCAATGAAATATCAGCGGGTACATAGGTGTTATAAGCATGACACTGCTTAACGAGATAAAGGGCATACTAAGTATGTTTGTTTGGGTGCTATTATTTTAGGGAGCTACTCAAATGAAGATGCAAAAAACATCTTTTTATGAAGATGCTTTGTATAAAAGTGTGATTTATTGATTTGGCCACACTTCAAATAAAAACAACACTTTTATAACATATCAAAATCTAACCCTACACTCCATCATCTAAGGGTCAAAAAGAAAAATCATCACATGAAGACAATTATAATATCTTCATGGGAGTACCCACCGTTATTTTATAAGAGATTTTTTAACTTTTTAGTATGTTTAGTAAGTTATTTTTAATAAAATAAAACACTAGAAGGATAATTGAAAAAACATTTTTTAGATGTTAAAATTTTCATTCTTTTTAAAGATATTTTTTACTTTAGGAAAAAGATGCTTTAACATAATAGAGGATTAATTTAAATTAGATTTTGAAAAAAATTACTTATTTGTTTTTTTAAAAAGATAAAAGATATTTTTTTTTTAAGTAGA
>NC_029785.2:12522597-12556944 GCF_000816755.2 Arachis ipaensis
AATAGTTAAATACATGTGTCCATTTTTAATATGTATTTTCTATTTTAATATATATTTTATTTTAGTGACTAATTTTAATGACTGATTTTAGTATACACTTAATATCATTATTAAAGTTAAATTACATAAAAAGACATGTTGAAAAAATGCTCCCAATTAAATGTTTTTCTTTTTGTTCTATTCTTTTGTTTTTTGCTTTTATAAACTTATAAACGTTAATCACATTCTTTGTAATGAGAAAACATAATGAGCATATCAAAAGAATTTTTTTAGGGCTATAAAATACAACAACAACAACAAAGCCTTGTCCCACTAAATGTGGTCGACTACATGAATCAAACGACGTCATTGTGCTCTATCATGTATCATGTCTACAGAGAGACCGTTTACATGTAGATCTCGTTTGACCACCTCATGGATAGTCTTCTTAGGTCTTCCTTTGCCTTTCGCCCTTTGTCTATCTTCCATCTCATCCACCCTCCTAACTGGATGTTCTATCGGTCTTCTTCTCACATGTCCAAGCCACCTGAGACGCGATTCAACCATCTTTTCTACAATGGGTGCTACTCCAACTCTCTCCCTTATATCTTCATTCCTTATTTTATCCAATCGCGTATGACCACTCATCCATCTCAACATCTTCATCTCTGCCACACTCAGCTTATGTTCGTGCTCTCCTTTAGCCGCCCAACATTCCGTACCATACAGCATAGCCGGTCTTATAGCGGTGCGATAGAATTTACCTTTAAGTTTTAAAGACACTTTTTTGTCGCATATAAAACCAAATGCACTCCGCCATTTTGACCAACCTGCTTGGATCCTATGATTTACATCCTGTTCAATCTCCCCATTATCCTATATGATGCACCCAAGATACTTAAAACTTTTAACTTTTCGTAGGATGTTTTCTCCAATCTTCACCTCTATATTGGGGTTTTCCCTTCTCAGACTGAACTTACATTCCATATATTCCGTCTTGCTACGGCTTATGCGCAAACCATACACTTCTAGAGCTTCTCTCCATAACTCCAACTTCTTATTTAGGTCTTCCCTTGACTCTCCCATAAGGACGATATCATCGGCTAAAAGCATGCACCATGGCACAGGCTCTTGGATGTGCTCTGTGAGTACTTCCAAGACTAATGTGAAAAGGTATGGACTTAAGGATGATCCCTGGTGTAATCTTATACCAATAGGGAATTCCTTTGTCACACCACCTTGAGTCTTCACACTAGTTGTGGCCCCATCATAAATGTCTTTCTTTTTTTTGCTGTTCTTCTAATAACTTCTGCCATCTCCCTCCACATCTCTTCCGCGCTTCCATTCCCATCCCACTTTGCCTCTTCTCCTATCCATCTTAGGAAGCTTCTTTGTTCCTCACCTTTCATCCGCCACCACCTCGTCCTTGGGTTCTTCGTATGATGTCTTTTCCTCAACTTTTTCTCAACGCGAAAATCCATGACGAGCACCCTATGTTGTGTTGTCAAACTCTCTCCCGGGATAATTTTACAGTTAATGCAAAATTTCCGGTCGACTCTTCTCAACAAGAAGAAGTCGATTTGAGAGCTTGTCATGCCACTCTTATAGGTTATAAGATGTTCGTCTCTCTTTTTAAAACATGTATTTGCAATGAGAAGATCAAAAGTTGAGGAAAAGTCCAAAATAGTTTTACCCTCGGCATTGATCACCCCGAAACCATGGCCTCTGTGAATACTCCCATATCCAGTCACTTCTCTCCCAACATGGCCATTTAAATCTCCTCCTAAGAAAATCTTATCTCCCAAAGGTATGCCTTGAACCAAACTCTCTAAATCCTCCATCCACCACCTCCATGGACTTTCCTATTAGAGTGCCTATGTTCCATGTCCTAAATCTCAACCTTCTGTCGCTTCGACCTTTACCTTTTACTTTGTGAACTAGCTTATTTACCCTCGTCCGTTCACGAAAACGCGAGAACCCTTGCTCATTTAACACTACATCCGGGCACCGATGCAGCGGCTCTTGCTTTGACACCGTACTCGAGCCATACGGCGCGTTGCTTCCGGGCAACGACCTAGCTTTAGCGCAATAATGTCTTTGATTCATGTCATGGGGGTTCGGCTATATTTTTATGTTGGTTGCCGAAGACTTAACACAACCCTCCTCCTTTATCCGGGTTTGGGACCGACTATGTACCGCAAGTGTAATATAGGCAGAGTTTTAGGGCTATAAAATACAAAACAAAAAAAAATCTAATACCAAAATTTTCATTCTTTACAGATATAATTAGTTAATTACACAATCAAATGGAAGATATTGCAAGAGGAAGAGGAGGAGATTCTTCCTCGAAAATTGGTTCAAATGATGATCCACAAAATAATAATGATGGATGATATATTGTTGTTTGAGTTCCTCCGTCAAAGATTTATCTATTTTGTGTCTTAGAAGTTAGAATACATATTAAATTTTAACAAAATCTTTGAGTTAAATTTCGTAAGAATAATATTTTTTTTTTCTTTTATCAAAAAGCAGGGAGGGGTAATATTTCCATTTTCCCAAACCATTTTCTATTCAGGGCGAGCGCACGACCTGCTCCATTTGCCAGTGGGATTTGGTATTGTGGGATGACATGCTTGTTTGCCGCTCTTATGTACAAATGATAAAGTAATTAAAAGGAAATGAGCCTGTCCGGAAAAAAAATGAGAAATTTTAGTAACTAACATTACACAGTTAATGCTGTAGCCAATATATGACTTAAGACAAAGAATATCCGGAGTTTAATTAAAAAACTATTCAAAATTTAACTTCAATAAAAACTCATCTTTAATAATAAGTAAAATAGGAGAAGTAAATTTCAGAAGAAAATTAGTTGTACGTAGTAACTAGTAACGTAGATATTGGATGTGTGCTGCTATGGAGTCTTGGGGCTCGTTTTTTTTCCATATGGAAAAAGTTTTCGTGAATTGCAATGAAATGGATATATATAAAATTTTTTTATTGCGATGGTGTGAGTATAACACTTTTTTATTTTTCATATTGGAAAGAAGATAGAGTATCATATGGGTATGAGAGTACATGGCGCTTTACGTAAGTGTGATGGTTTGGAAATCGCTGTGTCCGATTTCATGACTTGTAAAATTTTTTCTCATCCAGCAAAGAAATCGCTGGGTCCGATTTCTTTGGACCAAAAAAAATTTGAATGTAAAGCATGAAATTGGTGGGTCCGATTTCCATGCACTGCCTTCCATAAACCACAAATCGGACGGTCCGATTTGTGTCTCCTTTCAACTGCAATAAATCGGACCATCCGATTTCTTCCCTTCACCTGAACGCTCTCCAAGTTCCATAATCCAGCATTACACCAAACTTGGTCTCATATCGAAAAAATTAGCCGTGAGTATAAAACGCAATTTGCATTTTATTTTTTTTATTTGTTTTTTATATTTTTTTGTTTATAAAACTAAACAAACGCAGCCTGCATTTTATTTTATTTTTTTTGACAATTTTTAATTTTTTTTTATTTTTTTGTCCAAAACGCAGCCTGTGTTTATTGAGAGTGTAATATTTTAATTTATTTTGAAACAACAAATCGCAGTTTGTGTTTTTTAAGTGCCAGAATTTCTTTTTAAAAGCATAAAATGCAGGTTGCGTTTTGTGTAAAAAAAATATTTTAATCAAAAGTCTTGCCTATAAATATAAATCGGGATCCATTTGAAGTTCTTCACTCCAATTTTATGCCTTCTAATCCTCTTTCTTGCATATATGTCATAGTTGTAAATTTTTTTGACAGTTAGTTGTGTCAAAAAAGTCGGGTTATGTGAGGTTGAAGTTATGGAAGGTATTGTAAATTTTCGAGTATATTATAACGGTGAGATTATACCAAACACACACGAAGGAGTGACTTTTGTCTGTGAATGTCCGTTTTCATTTGCTATTTTATCCACCATGAGTTTTGTAGAGTTGTAAAATGGTCTTTGTGATAATATACAAAGTCACATTTCGAAAAGAGTGAGCAACATTTTATACAGGAATCATGTACAAGTATTTGATGGGCTGATACAATTTTAAATAATGCCCATCACTTACGACGCAAGTATGCAGCAGATGTTCTATATTTATCAACAAACCCGATTTCACATGCCGATGATAGAGCTGTATGTTGAGTTCGAACAACATTCGGGGCTGGACACGGTTGGCGAGGAGGTCAATGTTAATGAGCTCGAGGATATAAATTGGGAAGAAGATAATAACGACAGTGAAGAGGAGTTCGAAGCCAACTATGAAGTCGATGATGAAAACGATGACGGAAACTTGGCAGGCAATCCGGCAGTACAAAATGAAGCGGATGTAATTGTAAGTCGGCACCCCTTTGGTGTTCCGTCTTTTATGCAGACTCTGGATCTCGAAGTCATACATGCCGCGAAATTTTCTGAGTATGCGAATATGGGTATGTTATGATTATTAATTCAAGTTATCACTAGTGTGTATTTTATTTGCCTTGTCTGACTGATGATGATGTGCATATCGTAGGTGAAAGCAACGTTGCGACGAAAGATAATAAATTTAGTGTCGAAATGAAATTTGGTTCTAAAAAGTCAGTGATATATGCAATAAAAAACTACACTAATAATAATAATAATAATAATAATAATGAAAATAATAATAAAATTACAAATTAAAATACAAATAAATAAAATATAAATAAATATATTCATTCATCATAAAATTAAAAAAAATTATCTATTGAGAATGATCCAAATATTTAATAATGTGTTTTTCAGATAATATAAAATTACGAACCATTTTTTTTTATGAACTATCTTAAACGCCCTAAACTTTCTATTCTTCTTCTTCCTCCCACTCTTTCTCCAACTTCTCAGCGCACAACCCTTCCCTCCTGCAATGCAATGTCTCATTGGCATCCACCTTCACATTTTTTTGGCCCTCTTCGTTGCTATTCCTCCTGCATTTTTTATTATAAAGGCCCGTTCAACACCCTCCTCCAACACGTGTCATCCCTGCAGCTACGGCGTCTGCAATCGCAACGTGCGATTTATGTTTGTCGGCGGACAAACGCAACCTGCGTTTGTTTCCAAGCGGTCAACACAGCAGGTGTCTATCTACATGCAGGGAGCTGGGACACGTTTCGAGACTTGGATGTCCCTCCCTGACAAACGCAACCTGTGTTTTTTCTATACTGCAGCTTTTGCTTTTTTTGTCTCAGTCAAAACGTAACTTGCGTTTTTTAGGTTACTAACTATGACAGATCCACATATGTAAATTACACGCCATGCACCAATAAAATTGCATATCATCATTTTTTCATCCATTAAGAAATTAATTTCTGGAGTCTTGGAGGCGTGCCCTGCTGTATATGGATGAAAGATTAGAATTTGAAGATGAAAAAAAAAAAGATATAAATGTGTGAATGTGTGATGTTTGATTTTGATGTATTAACAGTGTAAAATATTTTACATAAATATCTCATCACATCTATTCTTTTAAATGATCTTTTACGTGATTAATGTAAAAATATAGTTATTTTTTCTGACGTCACATTAGATGTACGTATAAAACTGTTTTATACTGAATTCATGAAATTATTGATAATAATAAAAGATATTTTTTATAAAAAAAAATAATTAAAAGCTACCTTTACTTAACCTTTTTTAAAACAAAAAAACTTCTCCGTATTAACCAAATTAGATTTTGGTGCTCCAATTACTTTTTCTTCTTTCACATGCCGTAATTCACATTTTAAATTTGGTAACTGCAAAGACTTTATTCTGCAATCCAATAATAGGTGTACAAAACAAAAATTTTAAAAATAACGAAAAGGAGAGGTTTCTTTTTTTTTTTTTTTGTCTTAATTGTTCAATTAAATTCGAGTTAAATCTTAATTTGATTCCTAAATTTTGATCCGATACTTAGAATAATCTTTACAATTTTCTTAGCTCCAATTAGAATCTTTAAATTTACAATCATGACTCTGAGTTGTCCCTACAATCATGTTCATCATCGAAATACTGATCTAGCGCATGTTATTTTAACTCTAAAATTAGTCCATAAAACAATTATTATGAACGATCAAATAAAGTATGTAAATATTTAAAAATGCTTTGTAAATAATAAACGTATATTTATATTTTAATATTTTATACACACAATTAATTTGGCAAATGATTTATACTATCATAACAAGATCATTGTATAATAATAAATGAATCGAAAATTATTCATTATATAAATTCAAATTTAGAAACACCTACGTTCTAGAATGAACCGAAAATATTATCAAAACAAAACCATTGTATAACACCAAATGAATCGAAAATTGTGTTAATAAATAACTTTGTATTTCAGTTAATAATGAAGTTTGGGGAGTTGTAGGGGTGTATTTAAGTACGTCGAATCAGACACGGGCCACTCAATTTGAAAAATTATCATCACTTTTTCAGCAACTGCAGAATCGTTTCCTTGTCCTCGTAGATTTTAATGCTATTATAAGTCCCCAAAAGAAGGATGGCGGGGGAGTTAAATCTACTGCTTCTATGGTTGCCTTTTCTGGGTTCATTAATGAGAATGACTTGGTAGACTTGGGTATGATTGGAGACCATTTACTTGGTCCAATAAGAGAAGAGGGCAAGAGTTAATCCAAGAACGTTTAGATCACGTCATGGCTAATGATGTGTGGATCAATTCCTATCTAGCAGCAGTAGTTACTAGATTGTTTGAAAATGGATCTGATCATGCCCCATTATTGTTGGACTCAAATTTTCCACTTGAAAAATCTATAAGAAGGTTCAAGTTCCAGGAACGTTGGTGTGGTGTGGAGGGGGTGATGCGTGAGCATCATATACCCTTTTTTAGTTATTTTTATATTGTTTTTAAGTAGATTTTAATTACTTTTACTTGTTTTTAGTGCAAAAATCACCTTTGGATGCTACTTTGAGTTTTTCTAGTGTTTTAATGGTTTTAGGTGAAATTCGGAGCAGTTTGGAGAAGCCTGGAGCAAGAAAGAAAAATGCTGGCAGCTCCCCCTTGGGCGCTGAATGCCAACCTGGCATTCAACACCAGCAAGGGGGCAAGAGATCAGACGCGCCTTCCCCTCTCTGCCGTTCAACGCCCAATCCTGGCGCTGAATGCCAGCAAGCTGCCCGAGTCACACAACAATTGGCCTCCAAAGTGGATTTAGCATATATTAGTTTTATCTTATTTTATCTTTGTAATCTTTATTTTTAAAATAATATTTTTTAGGTTTAGCATTTATTATTAGGTTAGTATTTATAGGAGAAGATCAATTAGGTTTAGGATCTTCTTCCTTCTGCACTTTTTAGAACCCTGTTTTCTCTGTAAGTTATGAGCAACTAAACCTCCTGGTTAAGGTTAGGAGCTCTGTTTATTTCTATGGATTAAGATTATTATTCATCTATTTTAATTAATGTTTCATTCAATTCTAAGGTGTTATTTTCGTTCTTAATCTTATGAATTTGGGTGGAACGAGAGTATGACCCTTATTCTACATGAGCTCTTGTGATTCTCGAGAGAGCTATCTCGCTTGAGCTATAGCTTGAAAACACTCCTCCTAAACTGCTAATTACATGAACTAATTGGGATATGTGACATAAAATTCTGTTAGCTTTGGGTAATTGAGGTTTTTGTGGTGCTAAACTAGTTTTCTGAACTTCACCTTCTGATTTGAATTGAATGACCACGAGAGTGGTTTTGGGTGAGGATTAGAGGAGACTAAATCGCTAAGAGATTAGCGTTTAATCACTTATGGTTTGCCATAGAATGAATCACTCATTGTTAAAATAGTTGGTAAGATATTTTAATCCGGAAAAGTAAACATCTCCAAGGCCTTTACTATTTTCTCATCATTATTTTACACGAAACCTGTTTAATTGGTTTATTTACTTGCTTTTCACTACTTATGCGTTTTACACCAACAACCATCTTTTACTGTTTACCTGACTAAGTCCAACAGGATAACTATTGCTTGCTCAGTCTGACAATCCTCGTGGGATCGACCTTCACTCACCTGAGGTATTACTTGGATGACCCGGTGCACTTGCTGGTAAAGTTGTGTGAGTTCTAATTTCACGCACCAAGTTTTTGGTGCCGTTGCCGGGTATTGTTTGTGATTGACAACTACCAGTTGTCTTGTTGCTTAGATTAGGTATTTTTATTAGTTTTTGTTTAATTATATTTCTTTTTTATTTTCGAATTCTATCTTGTTTACTTTCCTTAATTTTCGATTTTTATCTTATTTATCTTTCCTTTTATTTTCGAATTTTTCTTTGTTCTACTTATCTTATTTTTATTTAATTTCAAATTCTAAGTTTGGTGTCTGTTAGTGTTTCTTCCTTAAAATTTTCGAAATTAGTATTGTCTATTTTCCCTTAATTTCATATTTTAAGTTTGGTGTCTTTAGTGGTTCCTTTTTCTTTTTAAATTTCGAAAATTTTAAACTCTTTTGTTTTAATTTTTGAAAATTTTTAAGATTAATTCTTGCATCTTATTTTTGAATTTTCTTTTTAGTTAATTGCTTACTTTATTTTTTTTGGATATCTCACTGGGAGTTCTCTATACTCTGACATAGATACTCCCATCTTTTCTTTACTTCTTGTTGTTTATAAGCAGGAACAGAGACAATGAACCCCTTCTTAATTTTGATCCTGAGTCTGAGAGGATCTTAAGGTGGCGTTTGCAACAAACTAAAGCTCACAAAGCCGGAGAGAATCTCACGGAAACCTTTGAAAATGAAGCTGAAGAGACCACTATGGCAGCTAATCTGAACGCTGAAGAGCATGCAAGGAGGGTGCTTGGATCATACACTGCACCCACTGCTGACTTCTATGGGCGCAGTATATCTGTACCTGCCATAGGTGCAAATAATTTTGAGTTTAAGCCTCAACTGGTCACTCTGGTGCAACAGAGCTGTCAGTTTTATGGACTCCCGTAGGAGGACCCCAACAAATTCATATCTGACTTCCTGCAGATCTGCGACACTGTCAAGATGAATGGAGTGAACCCTGAGATTTACAAGCTCATGCTCTTTCCTTTTGCTGTAAGGGACAGAGCAAAACTATGGTTGGATTCTCAGCCCAAGGAGAGCCTGGACACATGGGACAAGGTGGTCACTGGATTTCTGACCAAGTTCTTTCCACCCTAGAAGCTGAATAAGCTTAAAGTGGAAGTCCAGACCTTCAGACAGAAAGAGGGGAGTCCCTCTATGAAGCCTGGGAGAGATACAAGCAGCTGATTAAGAGATACTCTCCTGAAATGATTTCAGATTGGACCATACTGGAGATCTTTTATGATGGCTTCTCTGAGATGGTCAAGATATCATTGGACCACTCAGCAGGTATTTCATTACACATGAAGAAGACACCTGAGGAGGCAAATGAGCTAATTGAGATGGTTGCCAACAACCAGTACATGTACACTTCTGAGAGAAATTCTGTAAACACTGGAACCACTCAGAAGCGAGGAGTCATGGAAGTAGAAACACTGGATGCGATTTTGGCATAAAACAAGCTCATGTCCTAGAAAATTAGCATGATCTCCCAACACTTAAGTGGGATGCAAGTTTCAGCTGTCAACGCTCAAGATGCATCCTATAGAGGGGACGTTGGTGATGTTGCTCAGCCCAACATGGAAGAAGTGAATTTCATAGGAAATTCCTCTAGAAATTCCAATAATAGAGATGGAAAAATCACCCTAACTTTGGGTGGAGAGAGTAGCAGAAGCCTCAACAAGGCTTCAACAACAATCAGGGTAGAACCAATTAAAATAGGTTCAACAACAGACAGTTCTAACCCTCTCAGCAGTAGATGGAGACGCTTAAGCAAAGCCTCTATGACTTGGCCACAATAGTCTCTGACCTCTCCAAGACCACTCATAACTTTATGCAAGAGACCCAGTCCTCAATTCGAAACTTGGAGATACAAGTGGGTTAGTTGAGCAGCAAGATACCTGAAAGACCTCCCAACACTTTTCCAAGCAATGCAGAGGTGAATTCAAGGGAAGAGTGCAAGGCCCTCACTATGGACAAGGAGGCCGAACGCAAAGAAGAGGATGTTGCGGAGGATTTAAAGGAGAAAGAGGCTCAAGAGGAGACTAGCAGTACACTCGTACATGCCCCAGTGGTGATAGAAGAGCATGAAGAACAACACCTTCATAACATGCAAGAGGAGACCAAGGATAAGCAAATTGCTCAATTCTTGGTAGTCTTCAAGAAGCTACAAATCAATATTCCTTTTGCTGAGGTGTTGGAGAAGAAACTTCCCTATATGGCCTATCTGAAAAACGCAGTCTCTGAAAAGAAGGCCCTGAGGAGAGATAAAATTGTGGTGCTGACCAAGGAGTGCAGTGCACTAGTGCAGAAGAAACTACCCCAGAAGTTGCCAGATTCCGGAAGCTTCCTGGTTCCCTGTATTATAGGAACCATCACATTTGAGAAGGCACTATGCAACCTAGAATCAAGCATAAATCTAATGCCTCTCTTTGTGATGAAGAAGCTGGGGATCCAAGAGGCACAGCCCACAAGGATCTCACTGGAGATGACGGACAAGTCCCTGAAGCGAGCATATGGAGTGGTGGAGAACATCTTTGTAAAAGTTGAAGACCTTTACCTCCCTGCAGACTTCGTGATACTTGACACTGGAGAAGGAAAGGATGACTCCATCATCCTAGGAAGGTCATTCCTAACTACCAAGAGAGCCTTGATTGATGTAGAGAGAGGAGAATTATGCTTGAGGATGCATGAGGACTATTTGCTGTTCAAGATTCCCAAACCTCAAACTCTCTCAGATAAAGGAAGTACTAGCATACAAAGCTCAATGCTCAAGCCTTCTCAGTCAGTGGAAAGCCATTCCGAGTCCCCTGACATCAAACCTAAGTTTGGTGTTGGACATTCACCACTTAGCACTGAAGAAGGAGGCCCCAAGAAGAAAGTACCCAAGGGTTAGAGGAATAAGAAGATTTCAACTGAAGACTTCTTACCTGGTATGAGAGTAGTCTTCACAAGAAGTCCAGTCATACCGCACACGGTGAACTGGATCCTGTCTCTGGAACATGTTGAGTGATTCATGAAAGCACAGGAAGGAAGTTCACAATGAGGGGTGAAGATCTGAGCCCCTATGAACCTCCGTAAAGGAGGTTTCCGTCAAGCTAATGATGGTAAATAAGCGCTTGTTGGGAGGCAACCCAACCATACGTATCCTATAGTTTATTTTCACTGTTGTTTATACTATTTTTATTTATGTTAGTTTGAATTCATATCATTTTATTTTACATTAATTTTCATAGTTTTCCTCATTTTTCTAACGTTTGTGGTCATGTATAGCGCTTAGAATAGAAACAGAAAAGTACAGCAGGAAAAACAGCGTACCCTGGAGGATGCCCCCTGCTGGCATTGAACGCCAGATCCGGCGTTCAGCGCCCAGGGGGGAGTACAAGGTTTCCAAAAGAGAGTGTCTCAAGGCCATTTTTTTATCCCCCTAGGGCGTTCAATGTCCATTCTTGGCGTTGAACGCCAGAGAAAAAAAAGGGGATCCCCCTGGTGGCGTTCAACGCCAGCCTGACGTACAACGCCCAGGGAGGAGGCAGCATGCTGATTTGAATTTTGAAGTCTTTGGCCAATGGATAACACCCACCCACCAATCACTTCACCATTTACTCACTCTCATCCATTCTCAGTCCTCTTTCACCCACTTTTCTATCCACATTCATTAGTCCCATCACCCATCACTTACCTTGATTCTCTCAACCCACTCACATTACACATTCCTTTTCTTCATCTTTCCCTTTTTTCCCCCCAAGGTCGAAGCCTCTACCATCCCCTTCTTCTATTTTCTTTACTTTTTCTCTTCTTATATTTCTCTTTGCTCAGGGACGAGCAAAATTTTTAAGTTTGGTGTTGGGCACTCCGCTTTTTGCTTCTTTTATCTTACCTCCATGGCACCTAAGACCGGAGAGTCCTTAAGGAAAAAAAAGGAGAAAGCCCCCGCTTCCGAGCCATGGGATTTCACAAGATTCTTCACCAAGGCCCATCAAGACCATTTTTATGACATGGTGAGAAAGAAGAAGGTGATTCCCAAGGTCCCCTTCAAGCTGAAGGACGATGAGTACTTGGACATTTTATATTAGATCCTGAGACGGGGTTGGAAATTTCTGGCCAACCCCATGACCGAAGTTAGAATATTGATGGTGCAGGAGTTCTATGCCAACGGCTGGATCACAAAGAAGCATGATACAAGCGTGAACCCGGAGCTGAAGAATTGGTGCACCATGCTTAGAGGGCAAATCATGGATTTTAAGCCCCGAAAGTGTAAGGGTGGCACTACAGTTGCTAGAGCCACAGGATGACCCTCATTCATACACTCGAAGGGTCAACACTGACCAAAGGTTGGATCAAGTTCTTGCTGACATCTGCGTACCAGGAGCTCAGTGGAGGAGGGATGCTCAAGGTCGGCCTTACCAACTGGGTAGGCTTGACCTTAGGCCAGTGGTTAGAGGATGGTTGGAGTTCATCCAACGCTCTATCATCCCTACGAGTAACCGCTCTGAGGTTACAGTCGAGCGAGCAGTGATGATTCACTGCATTATACTCGGCAATGATGTGGAGGTTCATGAGATGATCCCTCAGGAGTTGTACAGAATAGCGGACAAGCCCTCCACCACTGCGAGGCTAGCATTCCCTCATCTCATCCAACGCCTATGTGCAGCAGCTGGAGCTCACATAGAGGGAGATACTTGACTGACAAGGAGAGACCGATCACAAAGAAGGGTATGGAGCACGCTAGGGAGCCCGTGTAAGGACCGCAGTAAGAGCCAGTTCTACCGCCTCCACAAGATATCCCGGACATGCCTCAAGGGATGTACTTTCCTCCCCGTGACTACTGGCACTTGTTGACCACATCTTTAGGGGAGCTGACATCATCCATTGATCAGTTGAGGCTGGAGCATTGGGACCAGTCTACTCTCTTCCATCAGATGATGGAAGATCAAAGAAGGATGATGGAGGAGCAGAGGAGGCAAGGGCATGACATTGAGGAGCTCAAACGCTCCAGAAGATTTTCCAGAGGGAGCAGTAGCCACCATCACTAAGGTGGTCTAGTTTCATTCTCCCTATTTTTATTATATCTGTTTTCCTAGTAGTTCAATTTGTTATCTGTTTTCTATTCTAGTTGCATGATCACTCTTAGGATTTCTTTGCTTTCTAGTAGTAGTTTAATTTTTATTTTTCAAGATGTCTTATGTATTCCGCATCAAGCTTAAAAGGAAAAATCTATTGAAAAAGAAGTAGTGAAATGCATAAGATCTTGAGTTATATTATGAGTTATTTTGATTACTTTGACGTGGTTGCCTTATCTCTATTTTCTGAATGTATGAATTAACTGTGCATAGTTGATATTAGAGTTGAGTATATTGGTTCTTGAGGAACAAAAATTTAGAGAAATATTATTGATTCTCTGGAATAAGAAAAAGATTGATTCTTGAAGCAAAAGAAACAGCAAAAAAATTTGAAAAGAAAAGAAAAATCAAAAGAAAAAGGTCCAAGGCTTTGAGCATCAATGGTTAGGAGGGTCAAAATTGATCTAAAGCTCAAAAGAGTGGTTTTCCCTAAGCATATGCTTATGGTGTGAAAGTGTCAAGTAAACCTTGAGACTGAACACTTAAAGTCGTGACCCAACGCTGTTACAGAGTATGCCTAAGGCTCTGAGCACCACTGTCTAGGAGAAATAAAAAGAAAAATTCGAACCTAAAAGGTTCCCCCAGTTAAGTGCTTGTGGTGTTTATGTTTCAAGTTAAGCTTGAAGAAAAAATACTTAGAGTCATGACTAGGCTCAAAGGTGCAAAGCACCAATGAAAAGAAAAGTGTTTAAGAATCAACAAGAGCCTAAGGAAGAAAATCAATAATATCATCCGAGTTCTAGTTCTGAAGAACACCAATATTTCTGAGATTCAATGGATAATGGGATGGCAAAGCTATTCAGAAATAGAGTGTCAATAGCTCCATTCAGTAATTATGTGATAAGCTATTCAATAATTATTAAAATTATATTATAATGACAAGTGTCATTGTTGCCACTAATAAATATAAGAAATCTTTTTTAGTAAAAAATTTTTATTGGCCATAAAGTTATGGCCAGTATTATTTTTATTAAAATAATTTTTTGATAACAATTATCAATTGAGATCAGAGGGAGTGTGACCTAAACCAAGTGTCGGAAGAGATTCAGAGAAAACTAGGTCTCAGAGATTCAAAGAAAGCTTAAGCTCACCACCGAAACTTGCTGTAGCCGTCCCTGCCACCCTTGCCACCGCAATTCAGATCGAACAAAGGCGCCTCCTCCACCAACGCATCTCCAGATCTAGTAGCAATGCCGCCTCCTTTGTGAATGATGCTCTCACTGCATTTGGCTCTTTTCTTTTCTAGTCTGTCATTGTCAATCTCTCACCTTCGCAACACTACATCTCTGCCGCTTGCACCGCCATCGGTTGATTTTCTCCCTTTATTTTTTCGAATTTTTGTTTTTCATTTTATATTTTTGCTAATTTTAAAATTTAGCAAGATTTTGTTATTGTTGTCGCTGTTGCTCAGCTTGCTCTCCATGACCACTATTTGAAGTAGGCAACGATTGCTACTTCTCCTTCTTAACATCTTTTTTTTATTCAAAAACCTGACTTTTCATTAACATCAATGTTACTACAGGAAGTTATTTTCTGGTTGGCTTTGAATTAGATACAAATGTACGTAGTTTTCGAAAATTCTGAATTATGATGATTTATTAAAATTCATTTTAACATTATATAAGTTCTTATAGGAAATTAAATACCACATCAAATTAATTTTTAAATAGTTTTAATATACAATTTTGCTAATGCACCAATAGGGGCCTAGCCAACAACAAGTCAATAAATATTTTTGAACTACATTCTATACTAATTAATTGTCATTAATTAGTGATTATTTAAAATTTTTTTAAAAGATACAAAATTAATGGTTATTAATTACCTCTTCTTACTCTAATTCACATTTTATCATTTATTACGGAAACCCTAATTCCTCTTTCAAAAAAAAACTTCAAAACTCCAAAAAACAAAAACATCAAAACATAAGATAAAGAATAATCCAAATCCTAAGAAAAAAACATACGAAATATAGGAAAAAGAATCATCCGAAACTAATAAAAAGAATCATCAAAATCCTAAGAAAAAATACAAAATATAAAAAAAAAGAATCATCCAAAACTAATAAAAAGAATAATCCGAAATTTAGGAAAAAGAAACATAAAAAACTAGTTAAAAAATAATTCAAAACCAAATAGGAGGAGGAGAAGAAGAGCCACAGGGTGGCCGGCGAAGTCTTGGACGGCGTTGCATGAACGGTGGGGGACTCGCGGTGGCGCATTGTGAGGAGGAAGTCACGGAGGTCGTGCATCGCGAGTGGAAAAGTCGCCATGGATCGGAATAGTTGATCGCGCGTCGCGAATGGGGGCCTGGTGGTGGTTGCGTCGCGACGGATGGAGAGTCGTGGGGTGCGAGTGGCGAGCGATGGGGAGTCGCAAGCGGTGAGAATGCGTCGGGCAAGCGGAATGGGTGTGAGTGCTGTACGGACGATTCGCGATGGAACACAAGGAGGGTGAAGCAGAATGCGTCAGGCGAGCGGAATGGGTGTGAGTGCTGTACTGACAATTTATGTACTACTATTTGATCCTCGTTAGATTTTCTTAACTAATCACAACTCCTAATGCAATATTCAGAAGCTTAGTCCTTCTCTAATGGATTGTTAACAGCACTAGTGCTAGAAGTAGTTGAATAATGCCATTCCTTCCTTAATTTTACTTAAGTAGTGCTATATAAACATACATTAGGAGATAAAGTAAGAGACATTTATGGAAAAAGTAACACCGATTGAATGGTCACCTACTCACCTCTTGTTTCTTATGAAGCCCGAAAAGTATAAAGGTAATCTTATAATGCAGACAAGAATAATTTCTATAGAGCTTAGTCAATTTTGAGATTGATGAGATATATGACTTAACAACGCCTATTTTGTTTTGTGTGAAAGTTCCCACATGCTGCTTCTTTCTTATAGCAAATACATCAAGATTATTCCTCTGCCATTATTGACACTGTCATGTCCCACCACAACCCATGGGTTCTTGTACTACTCCATCATCTCCTCAACAGGTTGAAGTTGACCTTATTATTACTATTACTATCTCTATCACCTCTTTAACCAATATCTCCAAAATATTTGCTTAGTATATTACTCCTATATTTTTTTAAAATATTCAGGACTAGAAAATTAATTTAATTTGATTTTCTTAAATCATAATTTGACATCTCTTTGTCTGATTGCTTCCAACAAACTTCTGTAGTTTTAATATATATCATTTTTATTTTGCTATACCAACAATTAAGGAACAAAACATGATATGCCATTTATTTATTATTATGAAATAACTATGACTAACTAATATTTTGTATATTTTTTTTAGTTGCCACTGATGGTATCTCTACAATAATGAAATGTTCTGAGGCAGGCGCGACAGATGCGGAGTCCGCGTTGAAGTTTTTGGGAACTTTAAGGACGACTGATTCCAGGATGTTCTGGAGGTACTCGCTAGATGTTGACAAGAGGCTGGAAAATCTCTTCTAGTGCGATGGTACAAGTCGTTATGACTACAGCGTGTTCGGGGATGTCCTGGGTTTTGATGCAACTTACGGTCGTAACAAATACAAGTGCCCTTTGGTAATATTCTCAGGGGTGGACCATCATATGAGGACGGTGGTGTTCGACTGCGCCATATTGAGCAACGAGAGCGAAGCAAGCTATGTGTGGTTGCTGCGGTCATTCCTTGAGGCAATGAAGGGAAAACAGCCGAAGTCTGTCATCACGGACGGTGACCTCGCCATGAAGAGTGCGGTTAGCACAGTTTTTCCCGGTGCACATCACAAGTTGTGTAGCTGGCATTTGTTAAGGAACGCCACTGCTAGAGTTGGACGGCCGAGTTTTCTCAGGAAATTTCGTCTGTGCCTCATGGGAGATCTAGAGGTTGACGAATTTGAGACAATATGGACGGATAGTGTGGCGGACCACGGGTTAGAGGATCATCCGTGGATAGTGGAGATATATGCCAAGAAACATTCCTGGTCCAATGCCCATATCCAGGGGAAATTCTTCACAAGTCTGAAGACGACATCCAGGTGCGAGGCTTTGAATATGCAGCTTGGAAAATTTATACACAACGGGTACAATCTGAGGGAGTTTGTGGAGCACTTCCAACACTATTTGGAGTTCATGAGGAGGAGAAAACTAGTGGCAGACTACAAGTCTGCGTATGGCGAACCTGTTGTGAAGACGAAACTCGAGGCCATTGAGCAGTTCGCTGCAACGGTTTATACAAGAGAGGTTTTCGAACTGTTTCGGGAGGTGCTGATGCTAGCCAGCAACATTAGAGTTGTGTCCACCAAGAGGACGAGCGCTTGTGTTTTGTTCGAGGTTGCAATGTACTGCAAGCAGAGATCATGGGCCGTGTCCTGGGCCGAGGAAGACGACGAATTCAGCTGTTCTTGTCAGCGGATGGAGTTTTTTGGGCTTCTTTGTGTCCACATGGTTGTGGTTCTAGTTTATCTGAACATGACAGCTATCCCCAAAGGCCTAATACTTGACCGGTGGACAAAGAGGGCAAAGCAGCCGCGTGCACCCTGCGACGAAACTCGTGTTGGGGAGATCCCAGACGCGGCATACATGAGCATGCACGCGGCGATGCTGGATGATTGCAGGGAGCTGGTGAGCCTGTCTTGCCAGTTTTTCGAGGACTACGTGGACGTGAAAACAAGGTTGGCAAAGGAGCGTCAATCCCTGCAGGACAAACATCGCCAAAGGTTAGGTGTTGCTGAGGAGGCCAGGAGGGTGTCTGTTCGAGACCCGATGCGGGCAAGGTACAAAGGATACGGTCGAAGAGTTGTTACCTCTCGGGGAAAGTTTCGCCGTGTTCAGAGGTGTCGATTGTGTGGAAAGGGCGGACACAATTCTCGCAAGTGTCAACAATCGAGTATGGGGGAGAACATCGACAGTTTCGAGGTTGGCACGGCTTACGAAAGCATGGAGGCAGGAGAGGGGGTGAGGAGTACTACGAATTTGAGTGAGCTGGCTGTACTGTTCTTGTTGGCGGTTACGCATCGAGTCGAGCTGGATTCAGTTTGGGTGGCTGCTAAGAGCCGTACTTGCTGGCGTGACATCCGGAAGGGCGTATGCATAGCGCAATGTGAGTTAAGAATTTTATAGTTTTGGTGATATTGGTTGTGTTCAGGGACGAATGTAGTATGCAGTACAGCTTGTGAGGACGTGCCAAATTCAACGTGTTGTCTGTGTTGTGACAATAGTTGCGTTTGTGTGTTTGATTAATTAAATTAGAAAGGGCTAGTTAGTGTAAATCGAGTCATGTAACGAGACATTGTTGCCGAAAAAAATTTTCTACTTTTCGTCATATTGGTTGCGTTCATGGACGAATGTAGTATACAGTGGAGCCTGTGAGGACGTGCCTCCTCAATATGTTGGTCTGTTTCAATGTGTTGGTCTGTGTTGTGACAATAGTTGCGTTTGTGTTTGATTAATTAAATTAGAAAGGGCTAGTTAGTGTAAACCGAGTAATGTAACGAGACATTGTTGCCAACTTAAAGTGGTCATTGCATAGGGATTTCGGATGTCCGGGTCTTGGGACGAAATTGCCTATAAACTGCATCGAGTGTTTATGCTTTCCTAGTACTAAGAATATGGCACTATCCATCAGGAAGCGGACAAAAAAAAACATATAATAACAATAGGCTTTGTTTATGGAATGATAATAAAGGCTTTGTTTATGGAATTATATACCAGACTCCATTGGAACAAATACGGAACAGAAGATAAAATTTAATCCGCGCTAATTTAACATCCAGCCCATGGAAACAAACTATTTTTACCAAAAAAGCGGTGGTTCCTGGCATGCAACTGTTGATACACATGCAACAAAATACATTCAATATGGCGGGTCAGGTAGCTATCACGTCGAACTGGAGTCGTGTACAATGATTTGTTGGTACCACTTCAAAGTGACGGCCCACCCTGGTCACCAACAAAAGGGGGCATGGAAAAGCCCAGCACGACCAAAACGAAGCTCCCGTTATGAACAGGTCATGGCAGCACAGCTGCCATTGCCCTCCGGCCATTCCAGTCCACCTCTGCCCGCTGCCCTACCTCATCACGGAACTCATTGAAATGCTCGTTTACAATAGCCAACGCAGTGTCAATCCGTATCCTGTCGGACAGTTGATCGATGCTCTGCAGCATGACAAAGTAAAAGGCATACATGGATGTGTCGATTAAGAGATCTTTACACAACGGGAAACTTTTTTAAATGCATACATCGTGAGAAAGGTTGTGTTGAATACCTTCCTCTGTGGAACAGGGCTGGTTGTGAACATATGCTCCATCTGAAGCCACAGCATCATCCATAACTTGTCCTTGTTACTTTTTTTTCCGCAGTCGCCGTCGGAAACATAAATTGGTGAATACATGTCAAAACCGGAGAACAAATATGCATGGTTGAGCAATTAATATAATGGGTACCAGTTGTACTCGTTGGTGATCCCCAGTACGAAGTCTGGATTCCACTCAGACAGCAGCGGGTTCCTTCCTAATACGTCGATATCTGGGAACATGGTTTTGAAGATCTTGTCTAGAACAATGGCCTGCAAAACGGCGGTAGTTGAGACAGAAGAAGAGTTTTACTTCCCAAAAAAATGAATGTCTGGGTTTACCCTGCATGTCCCATAAAGGATGAGACAATAGAAAAGAAAAGAAAAAAAATAGAAGGACCAATGTGGGTAGAGAGGAAACGGAATTTTTTTTTTTTGGTTTTTTTTATCGTCCTTTTTTTAACCTTTTTTGGATTATACGTGACCCGGAGTAAACCCAACAGGCCCAGCAGTTCATAACAAACCGGATTAAAGAAAGAAAAAAAAAGGCAACTTCCAAATTGAGATGGAAACACAGCGAAATGTCGTGCATCGTTGGAAAGGAAAAGTAGATATTACGTACCACCGACTTAACCGCTTTACTTCTTCCCATGACAGTCTCCTGTGTTGGAAAGCTGTCGAATATCCACATCCGGTGACTGGAGATATCCACGCCATCAGGTAGTAGTGACACTCCTTCGTGCCCTCGAGGACGTCTTTCATCTGGACGTAGATCTGTCACGGAGTTATGCGTTAGCGTTTCTGGTCAGGTATGAGCGGCAATAGGAATAATAAAGACCATACTGGTTTTTGGGTTTTCCTCAATTTTATGTCATCTTTCTTTGTATTTTTTGGTTTTCTGTGCGGTCTGCGCCGCGACAATGCTTACATATTTCAAGGCGTTGGGTCGTGGTAGCCATGTCCCACGGAAGTAGTCCATCAACTGATCATCGTCGATATCCTTGGTCAGAGCAAATTCCTGTCACGTGTGACATGGTCCGGTCATATAGCGGTCGTAACTGTATCGCAAAAAATGAATCGGCATCGGGAAGCAAGTTGTATGGAAACGTTACCAAAAAAATCAGCGGAAGGGACCAGACCGAACACCGTTGCAGCTGCGACTGTGTCCATGAGGTCCTGAGCGCAAGCAGCTCCAGGATGTAGGCTGACGGTTCATTCCCAGGCAGGACCGAGAAAAACGCCTCTCGGTCCAGTTGCCGATCATCGCGGCGAAACAGTTTCTCGTCAGGGTTCAAGCATTCGCCGAATATGTAGGCTATCATTTGGGCCGCCTCCAAGGAAAAACCCATCTGCCGGGTTTTCTTGAAGCCGGCATGTATGAACTGCGGAAGAACCAAAAATAAAGTTAACCCGTGTTCGGAACATCGTTTTACTTCGAGCACGACCTAAGCGATACATTAATCCGGATGATATAGGCCTTACCGGCGGAAAGATTACTGCCCCAAAAGATGAAATGTGTTGGCTGTTCTGCTGTCTTGGGTTTTTCGGCATTTTCTGAGGTGTTCTCATGTCGTCTGGGAGTTCTCCTCTTTTGAAGAACTTTGCCTGCAATCCCGAGCCGCTCCCTATGATGTTTGCACCACTTCGGACATTCGAGCCCATCGTGTCCTGTGATGTCGGGGCACAAAGAATATGGGTGAAATAAATAAATCACGCGAATGCACAAGTGGTTGTTCAGATAACACGGCAAGCCGCCTACAGGGCTGTGAAGTTTCACTTACAGGCGCTGCGTGGCCCAACGCATTGGGTGTGGAATGGGGCGTGTTATACTGCGGGGCATGTGCGGTCCATGCGAGGTTTGTCTGGTGTAACACCCCTGGCGCCATCCAATGATCATTATGGAGCATCGACCCGAACATGATGGTACTCTCCGCCCAGTGTCCTGTCATGCTAGAGCTGATGTTCGCCCCACCCAAGCTTTCGGGTCTTGCCGTGCGTCCCTCGTGGGGTCCCAATGTCAGGTCGACGATGTCGACGTCTGCCGCCGTGCTCCGTTCTCCCCTCCTTTGAGCGCTGCTTTCCGGCATGGCTGCGGTGACCTGGGACCCGGCACTGACGGTCCTTATCCCATGCTCCCCTCCCGTCTTGACGTACTTGTTCAGGCATTCGTCAACCTAGCCGAGTGCTTTCCTAAGGTCATCGGTGAATACGTCCACCTGTGAGTGCTCTTTCTGGAGAAACTGGGAAAGCAAAGACATATCTGGCTCAGACCGAAGTGAAGTGGGAATAGGGCCAATCTAAGGGCAAATGGAGTATGCATGCAGATACAGGAATATCATACATACCTCAAGCAGTCTCACAATGTTCCTGTTCAGTGCGTCCATGGTGGCGTTTACCTTCAAGAGAGCCGCCGCCACCAATCCCTCCTACAAACAACGGTGACACTAGTCAACAGAGGCCAAGGAGGAGACATAAATGTTTACCTTACACGGGTGCATCAAATCCGCATACCTCCGAAGCTGGTATCTTCTCTACATCCTCTTACATTGAGCGCGTCGTTCGGTTGACTACCTCGCAGGAAGTGTGTTGGTGGAGTGATGCTTACCTTAGAAGGCACGCTGATGGGTCGTGTTTTATTCCGCATATATACTTAAAATATGCACGAATAGTTGCAAACGTTTGCTTTTCGGGCGATCAAACTGGGTCTCTAATGTGACAAGGTGATGTGACCATTCGAAGATATCACGAGGGATCTTTCTCGGGAAAATTGCCTTGCGTCCGTTGAGTGGGCTAGACCTCTGACATCATTAGGTAAGATGATGAACGATAGGGTTACTCCAATCCCTACGAGAAAAAGATCCTTCCACAGATGCCAACCACAAAGATTCCTCGCAGATACCTTAATACCCTTCGTCGGCACCTCGCTTCTAAGCCAGTCGATGCACATGTCCGAATGCGGCTACCCGACGGCGAGAACCACAATGTTCCACATCGGCGTTGCCACGACGTTGGACCCCCATGATTGAGCACTCGTGTAGAGTTTGTGTCGGTGGGAGGGAACATCTTGGAGGGGTTCGGCGATTCTGGACAAAACTGTGGACGGAAAATTGCAGTATGTTGGGTCAGATAATATAAAGGAGCTGGAGATCATAAAGGTCTGTTAAACAAAACTGTAAAATTATTTTATATGAAAAAAATTAAGAAAAAGGGGGGCTCTACAGTAATGTAATGACGATTTCATCTATTATTTATAAAAAAAATAACATGGAAACAAATAAATTCGTAATGTTTAAAAAAAAAAGTTATTAATTTTTACATAAACAACTGTGCTAATTATTTTTATATGCTAACTACAATTGTGTAATACATATAAATGAAGTTTTGGGTGTGTAATGCTTAACTATGGGACTCATAATTGGTTTTAAAGAAATCGTTAGTGCCGATTTGTTTAAAATCGTTACCAACGATTTGTGTGAAGAGGAAGAATAATTAGAAAGCTTTGGATCAACAATCAATGGTTAGAATCAACTTAGAAAATGAGAGTAACGATTTCATGGTTGTAAAAATTCTAAAAAAAAATTGTCTTACTTGAAATCGTTAATCTCATTTTCACAATTTTTTCTCTTTCTGAAATCGTAAGTCACATCTTTTTTTTGTTTTTTAAATAAAAATTTATCATGTTTCACGAAAACAACAAAAAAAAAAGACTCAACCGGCAATTTTGATCAGAAAAAAAGACCCAACATAAGTACATAACGCTAACGGGCATTGTCGCGATTATCACAACACCCCCTTCTGGTCTCGACACTCGCAACCATGTTGTCTTCCATGGTCACCCATGCCTGACAAGCCTAAACCTTGGGTATATCTAAGTATCGTTCCACCTCGTAGTCGGTGCGACAGCGGATGCACGAAATATGGTCTGCGCCTCTGACACCGTGGACGGAGTCCCGTGCTGCCGCCCTTCGGCGGTAGTCATACAGAAGACCCATGTGGCCTCGGGTCAGGCATCTGGTCGAGTCGTAGACCGTATGATCCTCTCCCTTTTTCGGCATTCGAACTTCATCCGGCCAAGCAATTGTGAGAACTGCAAAGCAACTCGAGTAACACGTGGGGAGTAAAGCACCAACTTCCAGGGCGCGAAATAGTTCCAAACCATTCTTTTTTGCGTCCTTGTCGTCCCTTCGGAGTAGCAGCTCCATTGAAAGTGCGTACTTGGCAGCGTCCAAGCCATTGCTTGCCGCATTCTGCAGCATTTTCCATCCGATGGTGTCGTTACATCGTACGTAGAGCTCCCGCAGCGCCTCCCGGAGCAGAAGCTCCGGGTGACCAACCTCAAAGCACCTCTCGAAAAATCTTCCCGCTATGGGGTCGCTTGTCCACCACCACTTCATGTCATGCGGGGGTGGTATAGAAACCATCCTGAGTACAGCATCCTCTTCGACTGCATCGCGCGCAGCGCAACACGTCATACGGAACCTGCACAGGTCCTCAATGGAGTTCGCTGCCACTTTAATGGCTATGGCTAACCAAACATCGCGGGGTAGTTCGATCGCAGCAGACAACCGCTCCATTAAAACTTTCCGTTTGCCGAGGGGCCTGGCAGTGTCTGTGTTTATGACAGTGTTATCCAGTAGTGTGGAAAATACGGGTGCAAGCGTATTTATAGTTTAACTGCGCCCTTTCGAATCTAGTTCCCTCGGCCTAAACTGTCATGCCTTATCCTTGGCGGAATTCAATTTTGATTTTTTAAAAAAAAAAGAAAGCATTCATGGGACTCCATAGATAAATAACCTTTGTTTTCTCCTGGACTTGAAATAACCTTATTAATTGGGGGCATTTTGGTTTCTGTTTGGACCTGTGTCGTATAATCATCGGACCAACGAGTCGGGTGGTTATTGGAGTCGGGTATATGGTTGTTGGGCATAGCCCAAGTCCAAAAAAAAAAAAAAACCTTTTTATTTGAAACTGGCATACAATCACATTTATTGTTGCCTAATTTTTATTTATTCGTTGAAAAATGACGTTAATTAATTATTTTCTGGCGTGACGTGAGTGAAGGCTCCTTGTGGCCAAACGCAACCCACATAACATAATCCACGCAGGTGCCTGCACAGTGCCCACACACGGTAAAAAACGAACTCCCCACCGACGTCGGGGACCCTCCCCCACAGATTCCATCCTCGTTTTTCCGCTGCTGCAAATTTGGGCTTTCGTTGCCTGACTGATTTTCCCTTAATGACACCAGTTTTTCTTAGAAGCAATATACAAACAGTTTTGATAGTACAACATAACGAGTCGACTTACAACGTACATTTAATACAACTTTCCAGTAGCCAGCACGGTCATGAGCGGCACACAGGTGCCGTTTCCCCGGTTGTCTTTATGAGCACGTCCCTCCCAACGCCGGGACAGCACGGCACCATCAATGGGAGGACTATTTCGCAATTTTTGCATGCGATAAAACGTCGGTCAGCTGACGGAGCAGTTCTACCGTCTGCTCATTCCTGTCCCTTTCTAGTTCGATGACACAATTCTCGAGGGACTCAACCGCATCCTGCAGGTGGCGTATCAACGAGCCCGCTGCAACGGCCACAATAAGGTAAACAAGAAAACTTATTAGAACGAGCATTACCACACTGTGTTCCGGTAGAATGAACAAAAAAATAGAAGCGTCCCTATGCTAGGGCTGTACCTGAACCCTCCGGAGTCTTCCGTGTGGTCGTGCCATCGCTATCGCAGTCACCGCGCTGTAGGGGAAACTCCGCCGCAAGTGACATCTCCGTTCGCCGCGCATGAGCAGGGGTTGCATGGATCTGGAAGTAGTCGTTCCAAGCGGTGACGGCCTCTTTGTAGGTCCGATAGCGATGGTGCAGGTTCCGGGGAAAGCCATCCACATGAGCCGACGCCGATTCCCATGTTGCGTATATTCCGGGTACACGCTCCCTGAACACGACATAGCATGCACCCTCTGGCCTCATTACGATCGCCTCTGGTTGCTACTCAGAGATATTCCACGGGGAGGGTATTTTCTGCTTTGGAGTGGGGATAAGCTTGAGCCCTGCAGCAAAGTTGATGTTATCATGGAGCGAAGTCAGAAGTGTATCATTCTGCGTGTTGTAGAAGTTGGGTCTGATAGGTTTCCCTGTTTACCCTTGTAAGGGATGAGATGTCTAATCTTTAAATTTTCATTTCCAATGAAGTCATCAAAAATGACTTCCGCTGAATCTCATAGCTGCACCATTCGATATTAGTGTGGGGGCCACGAATTCCATGTGCTGAATACCTTCGGCATTTTGGTGCGCATAACCTTTTTCTTTGGCTGACTGGTGCGCAATATATGTTGGCTATCAGATCTCTCTGTTTTTTCAATCCAATGGTTGAGATTACCTGCTTCCATCAACTACATCAATCTGTTCATCCATCGCCATGGAAAGGCTGACAATACGACTTGATTTTCCGCTGACCCACTCAATGGAATGATTGATAAGATTATATTAAGGCTATATAATTTAAATTTTGTATTCAATCGATGGTTATCGCCTTTTTAGAAATCCAGTTATTGTCCTTGGTAATTGCACCAACATTAATGCCCAATTAATGCCCAGTCTAATCATGTTTAATGGTTATTTATTAAAAAGAAAAAAAAAAACACTTACAAAGGCGGGAGGTGTTTCGCCATCTTAACGCGCATATGTTTACTGTTTTCACTCCCTAAATAAAAAAAAAAATGCTTACTTTTCGAAGAAAGAAGGGGAGCCACCCAGGACCAAAAAAAAAAGGTTACAGAAAAAATAGTTATTGCATGTATAATGACTAATTAGTCGCAGATCCGCCAAATGAGAATAATGTAGAAAGGAACAAATTGATAAGCAGGTCTTTGAGAACCCACACGTCCAACGGTTGTTGGCGAAAGACACCGGACCACGATTTGGAAACGGAAAATGCTAACAACGCAAGATAATTTCCTAATTATGTATCAACTGCTCAGACGACTTGTTTTATATTGGATGGTTTACATCACCCGTTTTTTGCTTGGGGCTGTGAACTATCTGATGCCATCACAATTAATTTATACCAAACAGCCCCAGAAATGGGTAACTCATATAGTCATGGGGAGTAACCAGAAAGCTTGTTTTGCGTATGTTTAGGAAATATTTATTTCAATTTAAACCAATTCAAATTATTACTAACAAGCAAGGAGATGAGAAGATATTGATTGTTAACTGCATCTGGATTAAACGAATTTATACTGACTACGAAGCATAGAATATTAATCTTCCGATTTAATAGCAACCAAAATGGAAATAATTCAGATGTTTTGTTCTTGTCGTGTAGTAGTCACTGGCGAGGAGGGATAAACCAACTAACAATTCAAGATAAACATATTTTTTATATCGAACTGATTAAGGTAGATATAATAATCGCTACCAAGTTCTAACTAGCATTTCAGGAGATCAGAAGGGCGACCAAACAAAGAATCCAAATAGATCATCCAGGGCTTCAGGCCTCGACAGAAACAAACACAACATAAATATATCACACATGTGCACCATGTAAAAAACCTATGTCACTGTCTTCACCCTGCTTCGGTCGAACGCCTGCCCGATGGAACAAATATTTCGGCTTGACCTCGAAAACATCGACGACCATGTTTGTCAGGTCACGCCACTTTGAGATTTCTGCCATCATTTTGTTTACCTTGTGATACAGTTGGCGAACGGTCTTGCGAAGCAACCAATTTTCCTTCCGGCGTCGTGCCTTCTCTTCTTCTTCCAGTTGAACCTCCTTTTTCTTCGACCTGGCCATCAACTCTAACCTCTCGGCATTGACCCTCAACAACTCACATGCGGTCTTTTCAACCCATGGAACCTCCCAGATCCCCTCCTTCCTGTCTAGTACGGCCTCGATGAGGCCAAAATCCGCGGTCTTTGCATCTCTACGGAGGATGTCAATCAGATCAGCGTATTGTAAATACACAATCTGCGTATTGTCAGTGCAATACGTGCTCTGCGTAACGTGTTTGCCCAGAATAGCGCCCTTAGAACACTGTAAAACTCTATTCTTTGTATCATTAACGTAAAACTCTCTTCACTCTTCTATATTAAAATAAAAAATCCTAAATTACCAGAGCGCCTTAACGTATTTTTAAATTTGTTTTTAAATTTATTTTTCAATTTCATTTTCGCGGGCGCAGCTTTAAAAATTACGATTCCCGTGCCAAACCCAAAAACGAAGCATCGGTTACAGTGGGCGTAAGAGCAACTCCAATGGGCATTGGAGCCCTGCTTCAGACAAAAGAGGGACAGGACCGTTGGAGAGGAAACGAAACGGGTTCCTGCACGAATCCCACGAAGAGGGAGTCTATCTGAATGGGGACTCCCATTGAATGGCAAGTTATATAAAAATATAAATAATTATATGAAATATTAATTAATTAAATAGTTATGTTAATTAATTAAATAATTATATTAAATAATTAAATAATAATTAATTTAACTAATAATTATATTAAATAATTATAATTAATATTAAATATAATTTATATTTATGTTATTATATTAAGCAGGACCACAACAGGGACTAAAGTTAGTTCCTCCTAATGGAGAAGAGAGAGATGCTTTGAGTTCCAACTTATTGTTTACGACGCAAAAGCTAATGTGGAGTTATTTTTTATGACAGGTTGGCCATAAACAGGAACTGGGATGAGTTCCCTACTAAGTGAATTTAAGATTAACTTACTACGTTAACCCTATTTATTCACAGTATTCACACATTGTCCAACTAAATAAAAATATAATTGTTTATATATTAAGTAACTAAGATATTACGATAAATAAATAGATAATATTTATTTAATTGACATCTATATCAGCCTAATTGATGATGATAATCCAAATCTTCCACCTCCTGCTCACATACCTCGGTTAGACTAATATCTACCTGTTACGATGGGTAACCGGAAATTACTGGACCGGACTCATTAGGTTGGCCCAATCATCTGAGGAGGGAAGCCTTAGAATGGATTCGCGTCTTTCGGACCTCCGTCTGACTTGTGAATACAAGCGAGTGGGGGTGGTACCTGCAAAGACACTCCGATGCTTAAGTTAGCAAGGGTGTAAGCAGGTCTAGAGAGTATTGGGAGTTGGAGATCCTTGAGGGATGTCAGTGTATTTATAGTGGTGAACCAATAACCACCGTTGAAGTAGTTCCACCTTCTAAGGTGGATAACCGTCCCTTTATCGTAGGGAAGTTGAGATATGGCTCCTGGAAGTGGGTTGAGAGATTTTAGGGCAGTTACTCATTTGAATGAGTGTTTATCTGCCAGCTAATCTTCGTTCCTGACTTCTTTAGGACGATTCGTGGCAAGAACCGACTTCTCAGGGGAAGGTCGGCGTGAGATGAGGCTCAATCCTTTGGATTGGGCCTTTCATTTAGACTGGAGCCTTAGCTTTGGGTCAGGGTATGAACATTACCCATCCCTGAACTTATCATCCATCCATAACATTCAATAAGTATAGAACAATGGTTTTGTTTGTTCGGGTTGTTAAATGATCTAACTTCTAAGGTTTTTTGTTTCGTTATTTGAGTTTAAATTAACTGATCACATCACATGAAATATAAGGCTTCATTTTCATAAAACAAAATAGTTACAATAACAATGTAGATAAAGAAAACAAGTACTTTAAAAAAACTGCACTCATCGTGTCCAGGCTTGGCACGGGTGATAAAACTAGCTTACTATGAATTATCGCCTAAATTTTAATTGACATTTATATTACTGTAAATAGATTTATTAATTAACTAATATTAACTTATTAATTTAATGAACTTATTTTTTAATAGTATTGCTTCTAGGATAACCTGCCACATGGCAAGTTATCGTTTGTTGAACAAATTTACTTTCAGCATGAACTCCTCCTTTTTGATACGTGTGCATGGACCCAGGTCTTCTATCCAACGGTTGGAGTTGCTATATATATAATACAAAAATGTGAAGGATAAAGTCACCATTGGATGCTCTCTACGTCGTTTCCCTGTACCTGTGGCACCAATCCCTTCACCTTCACTTCGGCCAAAATTTTGAAATGCCTTCCCTAACATCAGCGGGCCGCCTCCCTCACGACATATGGACCGTCATTTCCAGCCTCGTCGCCGCAGACTCCGTCCACAGCCTGTGCGCTATGCAGATGGTTTGTCGGGCCACGCGCGATGCAGGCCGGGAGGGCGTCGCCCTTGCCAGCGTCTCCATACCTTGCCCCATTGAGATGGCCATGACTTGGGACCGTTGTCACGAGGCAGTGGATTTCTTCAGTCGCTGCAGGGTGAGCGGCAACCCGAAGATCCTGTTTCGGGAGGGACTACGGGAATGCTTCCATCGAGGTCATCCGGATGCGGGGCTGGATCAGCTATGTTCTGCCGCAGTGAAGGGCCATATCGTCGCCAGGTACGCCGCGTCGTTGGCGACCTTTCTTCTCCCGGTGAGGACGGGCGCCATGAAACAATCTGTGGAGTGGTTTCGTTCGGTTGCCGACTCCGGTCTGCTCCGGGAGTGCATGAGATTGTGCTGCGTGGTCCACTTGTGTCCGTCGCGGCCTGAAGTCCAGCTGTCCCAGATAGGAGACAATCTCGTGTGTGATTCGTCTTGTTGCTCGACCCGGGGCAAGACCAGGGCCATCTACAACTATTACCGTTGCGGGAGCCAGTACCAACATTGGCGCTGCTACGAAGGTGGCAGGACCCTGTCATGCGTCAAGTGTCGCGCCGACTACGAGTTAATATTATTTGTCAACTGGTGGTGACATCGTCTCGTACAGATCTGGTTCGGGCTATTAACTAGGCTTTTCGAGGATGGCCTTTCGGTCTTTTACATTGGAGCACACTGTGACTGGGTGTTTTATTTGATGCGTCAAGGATTTATAGTGTTCTGCTTCTTATGCGTGATGCCTTTTCGTCCTTTGGCGACACTAAACTCTGGCGACTGTTCCTGTCCGTCAACATGTAGTGTAGTGTCAAACGATAATTAAAGTAAAATGGAAAAGTATAAGTAATCAACAACTTTTCTAAACAATGTGAATTAATAGAGTTAAAATACTAAATTTAATTAATAGCATAAAATTAGGGTGTAGCGTATTTTTATTTGGTCGGTGGTTGTTCAAGATGGCCATTGTTTATCATCTAGCATTTCTGGAGAAAAGTATAGGTAACCACCAACTTTTTCGGACAATGTGTAAATAATGTGAATTAATTGGGTTAATGGAGCAAATTTAATAAAACAGCCCTTGACACTAGTTGAGGTTACGTGGCTTTCTGCTCATGTTGGTTATGCTTCTTGGATGCTTCCATTCGCACGTTGACCGTAGAGTCCCAATAAATGGGTAACGCATGGGGTTTCGGTAGCCAGTAACACGTCTGTGGCCAAGGTGGCCCACAGGTGGAGACCACAATCTATCTGGTTTATTCCACTATGCGAGGAATTCCAGTTAATGTCCTGACAATACTCTTATTTCCGTCAACTAACAAAGTACCTCACTCAGAATCCAATTCCGTCCGACTCCAACCTCATGTCCCTGTCCTGGTTACCAAACATTTCCTTTTCAGGACCGACCATCCCTGTGGCCGTTGGTAAATGTGTTTCCCATTTCAGTTGTTGTCCCACGGAAGTTCCTGACAACCAAACATGCCTACCTTTATTGCACCGTAACCCATTTGATCATGGCATATGCGCTGATCGTTAATGCATACCACAAACAATACTGGATGGTGGGCTTTGCATTGAGCACCTCAAACGCACGTACCATACCATGGCTCCAGCACCTATTTTCCGCCACTATGCAGTGCTAAGGCGCTTGGATCCAAAGAAAGGGTTTTCTTAATTTTGGTGTACCCATAGGCCGTAAGATCAACATGGAAAGTGTCATGTTACGCATACTTAATTTTTCTGTTGTTACAGATAAGTTTCATTCTTAATTTTTCTCCCATGTTTGTTTAACCGAACCTGTAATCGTGTGTTTGGATTGTGTGTGGTTAGTCAAACTGAAGTTTGAATGAAAGTGATTTTATAAAATTGATTTTGGGTTGAAGTAAGTTTGTGTCAACATGATTTATGTTTGACAATTCTGTACTAAAATTGATTTTGATAAAATAAATATTTTTTGTATAATATTAGTTAAAATCACTTTTAGATAGATAATTACTAAAAATACACACATCCAAATGTTAATGCTACTAATTAAATTTAGTTTTTTATACCCTATTAAATTACATTGTTTACACATAGTTCAAAAATGTTGTTAAATACCATTTACTTTTCCGCGTATTTATTGCTACACCTGCGCAAACCATGGACCTCAATACAGACCACATTTTCCTATATATTTTCCTCGTTAAGCGCTAAGTTAAGCGATAACCCTTAGTGGATTATCATTTTCTCGTATTGGAAAAATAAAAACAAGTACATCGATCAAACAAAACAAATTAATACGGATAAACAAATAAAACGGAACGGATAAACAAAGTCCCGATGAGGAGAGAGTATACGGTGGGCGAAACTTTTGGAGAACAGGGGCAGGCAGTCGGTCGGTACCAGTATCCGATTCGGTGCCCGCTTATAACCATTCGCTTTGACATATGGGTCAGCATTGCAACGAGGGTTGCGTCGTCTTCTATTAGGGATCTGTTCAACATGTAGGCGAGTTGCGGGCTATTTGCGGCTACATGCAGGTCCGACGGCGTGTACAGGCATGCCCTGGTTTCGGAGTTGCCCGTTGACTGCTTCCTGTACCGCTCTGGGCGGGATGCAATGGGATTTGTGAGCCGATGCGCCAGGGCGCGGAACCCGACAGCCCTGCTCCGGCAGGGGATGGTTGCCTTATTCTGGCTTGGCCCCTGCAGATCTGGTATACAGACCATGACCGAGGCAGTAGATTTGGGTAATGTGGAGGCATGTTACCTCAGTGTGATGCTTCTATGGTCGCTTGATGATGAGGACGACGATGACATCCGCCACGGGCTTGCATTTTTCGATGTGGTGCGGGAGTCTGGTGCAATAGAAAGGTGCAGAGAGTTATTCACGCTGTTGTTGGCGGGCCCGTGGTCGGAGATAAACCTGACCGACCCAGCGGAGGCCGTAGCATGCCGTTCCGGTGGTTGTTCTAGCTAGGGAACAATGAGCGTTGCAAGCGACTTGTTCGGTGTGATGTGTGTGCGATGCCTGGCCGAGTACGAGGTGCGGAAGTTCCTTACTTCTGTTCGCAATTAACTATTGATGATCGATGCAGGTCAAGCTGTTCATTCACCCCTCCGGCTGATAGGATATGATTGGGTCTACCTTAATTTGCTACTATGTAGTTGTCTTATTAGTATATGTCGTCTTGCTATCAATTTATGTCAATTATTAATAGATTATCCTGTGCACAACCATTTTCGTTTTTCGCCATCTCGAACGGAAAAATTATGTGCTATGCCAAATCAGTGAATATCAACTGACGATCACACAACAATGTAGTTTTTTTTTTTTTTGCTAAAACGATGTATTGCAATTGAAAAAATATAGGTAACTAACAACATTTTATAAAAACGTGTGAATAGTGTGAATTAATATGGTTAATTCGGGGATAACCCTGCCAAGGTTATTCGGGGATAACACTGCAACAGTACATCTGGGTGCATATTAGTTACGGTGATAACCAGTAACGTTACTGAAATTCAAACATCCCTAGGAAGACCCTGACCTCGAAATCCGCGAGGCACTGCCCACACGATACACGGGACATGTCCTTCATACCAGTCATGGTGCCCCGGGTGGTGCAAGCGGTTGACCGACAAGCCACGATCTATCCCGGATCCGATGGTCTCTCGTCGATCCATCGCTCCCAGAAAATGTCTGTGAAGAACTCCCTGCACATTTCGATCTTTCCGGAAGTGCGTATAAACTCTACCATTTCAACACCCTTTTGCACTTCTTCTTCGTCTTCATGTTCGCACAGTAGCAACATGGCAAACAGGTGACCCGATTCGACGCTTCCCTCCGTCGCGGCCCTGGCAAGCAGTTCCATTCCAATGCCACGGCGTCCAATCCAGAAATACTCCGTTAACCCCTGCCGGAGTATAGCATCAGCATTTCCCATTTCGACGCATCGATCGAGGAACCTCTTTTCAGCCCGGTCAAGGTAAAATAAAAATGAGACCAACCGTATCTGCCACATCGTCGCATGCTGGTATACAGCGTCCGAAGTACATGCATCAAGGAACACCTTGCAAGTAGCCTGCATGCTGAGTAGGTCTCGGATCGAATTCGATGCAACCTTCGAGGCAATCCTCACCCATATATCGCGAGACAGAATATTCAGCGGACACTCGTACTCGACGGGTACGTCCCGTTCCTTTCTGCGTGCCTTGGAAGCCCCATCCATCTGCAAGGGCTTGGATAAGCGGAGATTACGAAGAGTACAGAGGAGGGGGAGTTAACAGACGGAGTGTCAACTCATATATAATATTATTATTATCATTCAAATTTGTCGGGTATGGCGGTGGTACGGTTGTGATATTTGTAATTCCAATTTCCAAAACGCATGTGTCCTCATTTATTAACATATTTTTATTGTTATAGTATTGTCCACATGGCAATAATTATCATGACTTCGTGTAAGCGTTGCCCAACATTATGAATAGTGACAGATAATTAATACGCTTACAAGAGTAACTCCAATAGTATAAAAGTGGACTCCCTTATCTGACATAGAAGGACTTTGAAGCGTTGGAGTGGAAAGGAAAGCAATTCCTTCACGTGGACCAAGAAGAGGAGTCCCTTCTCAGAGGGACTCTTGTATTCGAAACAAATTTTTGACACACGGCAAATAACTAAAAAATAAATTAAAATACATCACA
>NC_029785.2:12557094-12560441 GCF_000816755.2 Arachis ipaensis
ATTCAATTAATAATTAAATTATATTAAATAATTATTTTATATTTAATTAAAGATTTATATTAATAAATTAAATATAATTAATAATTATATTAAATAATTATATCTTTATTTAATTAATAATTTATCTTAATTATTTAAATCATAATTACTATTGTTCCAAGGGTTACCTGAAACTGTAGGTCGATCTCGGACGAGATCTTCTATACTGGTCGGAGATGACGTGTCCGGCTGGTGGGTGGCGGCCGGAGCTGTCGTGTCCGATTCGTTGGACTGACTGCACTGCTGATCCTTCATCACCGGAGGGTGGGGGTACCTGCAAGAGACTCCGATGCTTAAGTTAGCATGGGTATTAAGCAGGTTTTATGTAGAATCAGAGTATGAGTTATACCTGGGTGCTCTAGTGTATTTATAGTAGATGGGGCTGACCTTTCTGATAAGATAAGTTAGTTATCTTATCTTTATTTTGGGTGAAGTCAGCTTATCTTCAAGGGAACCGCCTTTATCTCTATAGGCTTGGATTGCCTTTGGATTTGGGTCGTGTTCCTCTATTTGGGCCCTTTATTGGGCTCTCCTGTTGATTTGGCCGACCTCTTTGAGAAGAGGTCGGGTAGCCTGACCTGAAGAGGTCGGTCGCTTTGTCGCCAATCATCCCAGGTCGGGTAGATCGACCCAGGGTATGAACAGTGCCCCTGCTTGAGCTTGGTCTTTTTGTTGAGGTCGAGTCTTTGACTTCGGTCCTTCTCTGACGAAGCCGAACTCAAGCATTTTGTCGATTTCTTCCTTTTGTAGAATCTTTTGAATGTAGAACGTTTCCCTCTAAAAGCGCGCACTTTTATATCAGTGCTTTGTTCTTGAGAACGTGAGAGGGTTTAATACCTTCATTAATTGGTATTAATTGCCCCGTTTTCCCTTGGCTTTTTATTTTGATTTTCTCAATCAAAAACGGTTTCTCTTCTTCGCTCTTCTTCGTAACTTCTCCCTTTACTCTCTCATTTTCTGTTTCTTGCCTGGAGTTCGTAGTTCCTTCCCGCAACGTCTATTCTGCTACTGCTTTCTGTGGAAGAGGGGTGATTTCCAGATTTCTCCTTCCATCTTCGCAGTTTTCCGCTTCAAGGGGTGGCTTTGTTGCTTCTGCTCTTCAGCTTTCCTTCGAGGTTTTCTTCTATTCTCCGGGTTCAATTTTTCTTCCTCTGTTTCTTTATATGTCTGGTTTTAGAAAGTTTGACTTTTGCTCAGAGAAAGTTTGGATTTTTCTGCTTTACTGTGCCTGATTCTTGCGTGTTCTGGAATTTCTTCATTTTTTGTGCGAATCTTTTTGCTTTTCTTGTTGCTTGAATCTTTTTAGGGCTTTTGCATGTTGTCGCCGTTTCTGATTTCGCCTTCGATGATGGTTTTTGCTTGATTCTGAAAAAGGTTGCATCTTTGATGATTTTCTGCTTGGCATTTTTTATGTTTGACAATGCTTTTTGCTGATAGACTGTAGAAAGGTAGTGACTTAGATGACTTTGTGTTTTTACTTCCTTTGTTTCATTTGAAACCTTATTTTTATGTTTTATGAGTGCCGGGACATAAGCTGTAGAAATTTCCTGAAACCTTGCTTTGTTACTGCCTCCAAAGGATGCCCCATGACTTTGGTTTGAGTCTTGGGATTTTCCTTTTCTGTTTGTTCGCCTGTATCATATTAGTCGAGTTGTTTTGCCCTTCGTCCGAGATGTTTTTCAGTGATCCAATCTTCCTTTCTTATTTGTAGGATTAGTCGGCCTCATGTCTTCTCGCCATAACATTGTAGAGGTGTCTTCTAAAGTTCCCGAGGGGATGTCCGATTGGCTGGACTCCCTTGTCTTGATGTGTGTCTCAGTTGTGGATGCTGAATTTTGTGTAGAGCTGAGAAAACGTCATAGGATCTGTGGTAACAGTGCTCGGGAGGGGGATTATGAGCTTGTAGCTCCTGACTCTGATGAGAGGGCTTGTTTCCCTACTTTCGTCGAGGGGGAGCGTCCCTTCTTCTACGCCTATGAGTATTTCTTCAGCCAGTTGGATGTTACCTTTCCTTTTACTGCTTTTGAGACCGACTTGTTGTGGTCCTGTAACATTGCTCCATCCCAGCTTCATCCGAATTCTTGGGGTTTTATCAAAATATTTCAACTGCTTTGCCAAGAGTTGGGCATAACACCTTCTGAAACTCTTTTTCTCTATCTTTTTGTTTCCGCCAAGCCTGGTGGTTCTTCGAAAAAGAAAGCTTCCTGGGTTTCTTTCAGGTCTGCCCAGGGCCATAAAGTGTTTGCTATGTATGATGAGTCCTTTAAGGATTTTAAGAATTACTTCTTTAAAGTTCGTGCTGTCGAAGGGGTCCGCCCCTTCTTTCTTGATGAGAATGACGAGCCTGCTTTTCCTCTGGAGTGGCAAAAGAATGTGAGAGTGCCACGTTATACATGGGAGATGCTTAATGAGGTTGAGCGGGCTTTTGTATTTGTTCTTGAAGATTTATGGGGGGAACCACCCCATCTGGATACGAAAAGATTCTTGAGTGATCCATCTTTAGTTCGAACTGCTTTGGGTACTGTCTGACTTGTTTTTATACTTGCTTCTGAACTTTTCTTCTCCTGTATTGTAACTCGTCATTTCGGTTGATTCTGTATTTTCAGAGATGTCGAAAAATAATGATTCTATGAAGGCCTACAGGAAGGCGAAGAAAGTTGTTGCTGCTCAAAACATCTCGGCCAAGGCGGCCAGAGAGGGATCTTCACAAGTTCAGGTGAAGTCGCTCGTACTGAGCTCTCCTGGGCCTAGGAAGGTGATTCTGACTCCTCGGGTTCGTCTGGCCGAGCCTCCACAGCCTTCAGTTGCTACTTCTGGTGCTCCTCCCAATAAAAAACAAAAAACAACTGAGGCCTTCAACCTTGACGCCCCTGATTTTAATGCAATCGAATTTGTAGATCAGCAGATCGGTCCCTACGGTACCCTCCCCATGGATGATGTGTCAATCCTTCGCCATTTGGATTTTATGACCCGAAACAGTGTTAAAATGGCATACATGGGGGCTGCCTTGTACCGAACTGCTCAGAATCTTCCTCTCCATGCCACTAAGGAATTTATGGAGGAGGCTAAACAGGAGTTCGACCGGATGAAGGGCCTGAAGGAAGAGCTTGAGGTAAAGGTAGCCAAGTTGGAGAAGGATCTGGAGAATGAGAAGGCGAGTTCTCTCTCTCTGGCGGCTTCGGTGAGGCTGGCCGAGGATACGGCTATGAGACATAAGGACAGTTATGTGACATCTTATCGGGAGGTGGTGCGCCTGAGGGAGGAGTTGGAGAATGCACGAGCTGATTACTCTGAGCTCCAAGGTCATC
>NC_029785.2:12561245-12568813 GCF_000816755.2 Arachis ipaensis
TTTATGGAGGAGGCTAAACAGGAGTTCGACCGGATGAAGGGCCTGAAGGAAGAGCTTGAGGTAAAGGTAGCCAAGTTGGAGAAGGATCTGGAGAATGAGAAGGCGAGTTCTCTCTCTCTGGCGGCTTCGGTGAGGCTGGCCGAGGATACGGCTATGAGACATAAGGACAGTTATGTGACATCTTATCGGGAGGTGGTGCGCCTGAGGGAGGAGTTGGAGAATGCCCGAGCTGATTACTCCGAGCTTCAAGGTCATCTTGTTGGCAGTGTAACTGCTGCTTATGAGAACCTGAAAGAGCAGGTTCGGGTTATTGCTCCCGAGGCTGACCTCACTCTCTTCAGCCTGGATAATGTTGTTAGGGATGGTAAGATTGTCCCTGATGACGAGGATGATGATGATGTCGAACCTCTCCATGTGTCTTCTGCCAAAGTGTCGACCTCTTCAGTTCCTCCGGTTGTGTCTGATCCAGATTGCCAGATTCTGAACCGGGATGATGGAACCGTAGATGCTGTGCCTATCCAGACTCGGCCTCCTTCTCCTCGTACTGATGCTGCCGGGAAGACTCCCGATCTTTGCTGATTTCCATTTGGATATTTGTGTGGTTGGCCCGGCTTGTGGGCTAGTTTAAACTCTTTATTCGTGGTTTGAATATTTTGCTGTCTGTTGATATTCCTTTGGGTTGCTTGTTTAGCAACTTTTATTTTGAAAAACAACAAGTATCTTTCAAGCTTTTGGGGCCTGACCTGGAGGCTTTATAATATTGTATTCTATATCCCATTTGTTTGCGCCTGTCTTAGCTTTTATATGTTTCGAGGATGTTGAAGCCTTGTTGCTTAGCCTCTTTGAACTGCTTTGTACTTGGAGGTTGTAGATGCGTGGATCCGATTAGCAATCCATGACCGGCTTCTTTATCCTTTTCCAAGTAGTTGACCGACGTCGTCATGTCGGTCTTTTCTCGGCTATTTTTAGTAATCTTCTTTTTGGACCTTGGTCAGGTCTCTTTCAGTGATTACTTGTAGGAAACCGACTTCGTTATGTCGATCTCTTCTAAGTTATTTTTGTAATCCTCTTTCTTGGATCTTTGTCGGATCTCTTTCAGGGATTACTTTTATAACTTGTTTGTTGTAGTGGACCGACTTCATTATGTCGATCTCTTTTAAGTTATTTTTGTAATCTTCTTTCTTGGACCTTTGTCAGGTTTCTTTCAGGGACTACTTTTATAACTTTTCATTTTGGGCTGACTTTGTCATGTCGGGCCCTTCTAAGTTAAAGTAATCCTCTTTAATAGGGTTGGCCAGACCTCTTTCCAGGGTTTACTTGTAACTTGGGTTAACTTGGTCTGACTTCTTAATGTCGGCCTGTCTTTAAGTTATTATTTAGCAATCCATAAGACCTCGTCAGGTTCTTTTTCGGATCACTTTCGATAACTTCTTACATTATTCTGTGTTCATCTTTGCCGATTTGTAGAAGGTGGTTGCTATCTTTAGATCGTCTTTTAGGTGAATCGCGTTTTCACCTTTATCGGACGATTGTCTTTATCATGATCGTGCAGTGAAATTGTTTTTCACTTTATGCCGATCTGTTGCTTTATAATCGGACGATGAATGCTTCAGATTAATGTGTATTGGAAACTTGTAGAATATCTAAAATATATATTTTATTTAAAGGAAAATATATACATATGGGAATTTTTCATCCCTTTAAGTCGGATAGTGTCTGAGTCTCAACTTGGTACCTCATTAAAAAACCCTTTCAGGAAAAAGAGTGCATCCAATAGTGAGATCTCTTACTTTTTCTAGCTGTAGTACCTTCTTAGGTTGCAGGCGTGCCATGATCTGGGAAGCTCTCGTCCATCGAGTTCGGATAGTCTGTAGTAGCCCTTCCCAAGTACTTCTACAACTCGGTAGGGTTCTTTCCAGTTTGCTGCCAACTTTCCTTCTCCTGGTCGAGTTATTCCAATATCATTTCGGATTAGGATGAGATCATTCTCTACAAAACTCCTTGGCACTACCCTTTGATTATATCTGGAAGCCATTCGACGTTTTAGTGCTTCTTCCCTGATCCGAGCTCTTTCTTGGATTTCAGGTAGTAGGTCGAGCTCTTCCCTCTGAAGTTGGGAGTTTGCTCCCTCATTGTAATGAACCACTCTAGGCAATCCTTCCTCAATCTCTACTGGAATCATCGCCTCTATTCCGTATGCTAACCGGAAGGGGATTCCTTTGTGGTGGAGTGTGGCGTCGTTCGATATGCCCATAGAACTTGTGGAAGCTCTTCTGCCCAAGCTCCCTTTGCGTCTTGTAATCTCCGTTTTAACCCGGCCAATATGACTTTGTTGGCAGCTTCAGCCTGTCCATTGGCTTGCGGATGTTCTACGGAGGTGTACTGGTGCTTTATGTTCAAGTCGGCTACTATTTTCTTAAGCCTGCATCTGTGAATTGAGTGCCATTGTCTGTGGTGATGGAGTGTGGAACCCCGAACCTCGTGACAATATTTCTATATAGGAATTTTCGGCTTCTTTGAGCAGTGGCGTTGGCTAGGGGCTCTGCCTCGATCCATTTTGTGAAATAGTCTACCTCTACTATGAGGAATTTAACTTGTCCTGATCCCTTGGGGAAGGGTCCGAGAAGATCAAGTCCGCATTTTGCAAACGGCCAAGGCAAAGTTACGCTGATGAGCTCTTCTGGCGGGGCGATGTGAAAGTTGGCATGTTTCTGACATGGTGGACATGTCTTTACAAATTCGGTAGCTTCTTTCTGTAGAGTTGGCCAATAAAATCCTGCCCGGAGTACTTTTTTGGCAAGAGCTCGTGCTCCGAGATGATTGCCGCAAATGCCGCCGTGTACTTCCTCTAGCACTTCCTTTGTGTTGTTGGTCGGCACACATTTTAGTAATGGTATTGAGATCCCTCTTTTGTACAGGATGTTGTTTATAATAGTGTAGTACTGTGCCTCCCTTTTTAACCTCTTTGCCTCCTTTTCTTCTGTGGGGAGTGTTTCTGCTTTGAGGTAGTTAATTATGGGGGTCATCCATCCTTGGTCCTGACTTATTATGGCTAGGACTTTTTCCTCTTCCGAGATTGAAGGGTTCTGTAGCATTTCCTGGATGAGGCTTCTATTGTTGCCCCCTAGTTTAGTGCTGGCTAGTTTTGAAAGTGCGTCAGCTCGGGCATTTTGTTCGCGGGGTATGTGGCAGATCTTATATTTCCCTAGTTGTCCGAGCTGTTCTTTGGTTTTGTCCAAATACTTTTTCATGGTGGGATCTTTGGCTTGGTAGCTCCCCGTTATCTGTGAGGTGACTACTTGTGAATCACTGTAGATGTTGAGTTTTTGAGCTCCAACCTCTTTAGCCAGCTTTAAACTAGCTAATAACGCTTCATATTCCGCCTGGTTGTTTGAAGCCGGGAACCCGAACTTGAGGGAGAGCTCAACTTGGGTTCCTTGGTTACTTTCTATTATCACACCTGCGCCACTTCCAGTCTTATTTGAAGAACCGTCCACATAGATATTCCATTCTGTGGGGATTTCCAGGGCATCTGAATTCTGCGATGAAGTCGGCCAGAGACTGTGATTTGATGGCCGTCCGAGCTTCATATTGGAGGTTGAACTCAGATAACTCGACTGCCCATTGTAAAATTTTGCCTGCTAAATTTGTTTTCTGTAATATTCCTTTTATGGGCTGGTTAGTTCGAACCCTAATGGTGTGAGCCTGAAAGTACGGGCAAAGTCGTCGGGACGTTAGAATGAAGGTGTAGGCAAACTTTTCTATTTTCTGGTAGTTCAACTCGGATTCCTGTAGCGCTTTACTAATGAAGTAGACGGGTTGTTGCCCACTTTTTTCTTCTCTGACTAATGCTGAGGCTATTGCCCGGCTTCCTACTGCGAGATATAATATGAGTGGTTCTCCTTCTCATGGCCGAGATAGGATAGGTGGCCGTCCTAAGAATTCCTTGAAGTTTTGGAAGGCTTGTTCACATTCTGTTGTCCATTCGAACTGCCTTCCCTTCCTCAAAGTAGCATAAAAGGGGAGAGATCTTATCGCTGATCCTGCTAAGAACCTGGATAGGGCGGCCAATCTCCCGTTGAGTTGCTGTACTTCTTTGACACAGGTTGGGCTCTTCATGTTGAGTATGGCTTGACATTTATCTGGATTTGCTTCAATTCCTCTTTGTGTGAGCATGAAACCTAAGAATTTGCCTGCTTCTACTGCAAAGGTGCATTTCGCAGGATTGAGTCGTATGTCATGCTTCCTTATAGTGTCGAACACTTAAGCCAGGTCGGACAATAATGTCTCTTCGCTTTGTGTATTTATTAACATGTTGTCTACATAGACTTCCATGATTTTTCCGATGTGATCTGAGAAGGCTTTATTCATTAGCCTTTGATAAGTTGCTCCCGCATTCTTGAGACCGAAAGGCATCACAATGTAGCAGTAATTCGCTTTCGGCGTTAAAAACGAAGTCTTTTCTTGATCTGGTGGGTACATGGGGATTTGGTTGTATCCCGAGTATGCATCCATAAACGAGAGGTATCTATATCCGGAGGAAGCATCTACCAGAGCGTCGATACTTGGGAGTGGGTAAGGATCTTTTGGGCAGGCTTTGTTGAGATCGGTGTAATCGGTGCACATTCGCCACTTCCCATTTGATTTTTTCACCAAGACGACGTTGGCTAGCCATAATGGGTACTTGACTTCTCTTATGAATCCTGCCTCCAGTAATGCTTGTACCTGTTCTTCCACAGCTCGGGATCGCTCTGGCCCAAGTTTTCTTCGTCTCTGCTGTACCGGCCGAGATCCTGGGTAGACTGCCAACTTGTGGCACATTAGTTTGGGGTCTATGCCTGGCATGTCTGCGGCTTTCCATGCGAAGAGATCGACATTGTCTCGTAAGAATTGTACCAGTAATTCTTTTGAGTCTCCTTTCAGGATCGTGCCGATATTAGTTATTTTATCCGAGGTGTCTCCAATCTAAACCTTCTCTATCTCACCTTCTGGCTACGGACGGAGTTCTTCTCGTCTCTGAACTCTGCCAAGCTCAATTGCATGAAACTTTTCTCCTCTGCCTCTGAGGTTTAGACTTTCGTTATAACAGCGGCGTGCCATCTTTTGATCTGCTTTTATTGTGGCTATCCCCTCTGTAGTTGGGAATTTCATGCATAGATGTGGAGTCGAGACTATTGTGCCGAGTTGATTCAGTGTTGTCCGACCTATCAGGGCATTGTAGGCTGAACTCACGTCGACCAAAATGTAGTCTATCTTGAGTGTTCTGGATTGGTTTCCTTTTTCGAAGGTTGTATGTAGCGACACGTATCCTAGTGGTTGTACCAGGGTATCTCCCAGTCCGAACAGACTGTTCGGGTATGCCCTAAGCTCCTTGTCTTCTAGGCCGAGCTTGTCAAAGGCAGTTTTGAATAAGATGTCGGCGGAGCTCCCTTGGTCTATTAATGTGCGGTGCAGATTGGCGTTTGCCAATATGATGGTGATGACCATGGGGTCGTCGTGTCCCGAGATGATACCGGATAGTGAATGTGATTGCAGGGATGTCGGGCGCTTCTTCCTTTCCCTCGACATGGTATACTTCTTTGAGATATATTTTGTGAGATAATTTGGAGATTCCTTCCCCTGCGAATCCACTGTGTATCATGTGGACGTGTCTTTCCGGTGTACGAGGTGATCGCGCGGTTCGTCCGATATCTTCGTCCCTTCGTCTCTTTCTTTGGTCGTCATCTCGGGTGGCTAGAAACTGATCTAGTTTTCCTTCCCTCACCAATTTTTCTATGTTCTTTAGATCGAAGCACTCGTTGGTGGAGTGCCCTCGCGCTCGATGATATTCGCAATATTCATTCCGGTTTCTTCCTCCTCTTTTGCCTTTGAGTGGCCGAGCTGGGGTATTTTCTCCATATGGCAGACTTCTTTGTATACGTCGACTAGGGATGCCCTGAGAGGGGTGTAATTGTGGTATTTTTTTATTTTCTCCCCTTGTCGATCTTCTTTCCTTTTGGATTCCTTGTCTTTGTCTCGGCAGGGGACCCCGGATTTTGAGGTTTCTCCCAACCGAGCGTTTTCTTCCATGTTGATGTATTTTTCTGCTCGTTCCTGCACTTCGTCTAAGGAGGTAGGGTACTTCTTTGATATGGATTGGCTAAAAGGTCCTTCTCGTAGGCCATTCATGAGTCCCAGGATGGCGGCCTCTGTTGGCAAGCTTTGTATGTCCATGCATGTTTTGTTGAATCTTTCCATGTAGTTGCGGAGGCTCTCCCGATCTCCTTGCTTGATCCCCAGTAAACTGGAGGCGTGCTTGGCCTTATCTTTCTGGATGGAGAATCTGGCTAAGAATTTTTTGGCCAGGTCGTCAAAGTTTGAGATGGACTTTGGAGGTAGGTTGTCGAACCATTTGATTGCTGTCTTCGTGAGAGTTGTTGGAAAAACTTTGCAGCGAACGGTATCTGAGGCGTCAGTGAGGTACATTCTGCTTCTGAAATTGCTGAGATGATGGTTGGGATCTGTGGTACCATCATACAAAATCATATCCGGGAGTTTGAAGTCTTTTGGAATTTTGGTTTTCATGATTTCCCTGGTGAATGGATCTTGTTCTTTGCGTGAATTTTCCTCAGGAGTGGTCCGAGGAGCTTTTGATTTGAGATCGGCTTCTAATTGTAGTAGTTTGTCTTCCAATTCTCGACGCCGCCGTACCTCTCTTTGTAGATCCTTTCCGACCTCTCGTTGTTTTTGGGTTTCTTTTTCAAGTTGCTTTAAGCGATCTTGAAGTGCTTCTATTACCCCCGGATTTGATGAGTTTTTGTCCCCGTTGGATTCCGGAGTATCCTTTTGGTGTAGTGTCCGCGTTCTTGTGCGGTGTTCTGTTTTCCAGATCTGAATCGTGGTCGTTGTCATGGCCATCCGCCATGGTGTTGGGATGACTTCCAGGCTCCCCGGCAACGGCGCCAATGTTCCGAGGGTTACCTGAAACTGTCGGTCGATCTCGGACGAGATCTTCTATACTGGTCGAAGATGACGTGTCCGGCTGGTGGGTGGCGGCCGGAGCTGTCGTGTCCAATTCGTTGGACTGACTGCACTGCTGATCCTCCGTCACCGGAGGGTGGGGGGTACCTGCAAGAGACTCCGATGCTTAAGTTAGAGTGGGTATTAAACAGGTTTTATGTAGAATCAGAGTATGAGTTATACCTGGGTGCTCCAGTGTATTTATAGTAGATGGGGCTGACCTTTCTGATAAGATAAGTTAGTTATCTTATCTTATCTTATCTTTATTTTGGGTGAAGTCAGCTTATCTTCAAGGGAACCGCCTTTATCTCTATAGGCTTGGATTGCCTTTGGATTTGGGTCGTGTTCCTCTATTTGGGCCCTTTATTGGGCTCTCCTGTTGATTTGGCCGACCTCTTTGAGAAGAGGTCGGGTAGCCTGACCTGAAGAGGTCGGTCGCTTTGTCGCCAATCATCCCAGGTCGGGTAGATCGACCCAGGGTATGAACAACTATAAATAATTATGCTAAATTAATATTAAATATTATTTATAATGTTATAATAAATTAGAATTAATTAAATTTGTTTACT
>NC_029785.2:12569228-12570152 GCF_000816755.2 Arachis ipaensis
TTATTGTTATTGTAAAAAAAAATATTAACTATATTGATTTTAATTAATTAATTAAGTGGGATCACATCAGGGACTAAAATTAGTTCCTCCTAATGGAGAAAAAAGAGATGCGTTGGGTTCGTATTTACTGTTTATGACGAAAAAACTGATGTGAAATTATTTTTTATGATAGGTGGGCCATAAATAGGGAATGAGATGAGTTCCCTACTGGAAATAGAGACTCAAAACATCTCTCTCTTCTCCATTAGGAGGAACTAACTTTAGTTCCTGTTGTGGTTCCACTTAATTAAGTAATTAAAATACTTGAAATTAATGTAATTATTTTTTTTAATAATGTAATTTAAAAATTTAAATTTAAAAATAATTCACTATTAAAAGATATTAATATTAAATAAATTTATATATAACAATAATACACAATATATAATTCGGAATTACACTAATTTGTAAAATTACTTAATACAAAGAAAAATATAATTAAGCTCTATAGTTGACGACGAGCATTGTGAAATTGCCATATGTGTTCAATCAAGTCCTTTGTCAATTGTCTATGTTGCTGCCTATTTCGAAGTTTGGCATTTCTTTGGAGAAATTGATGGTATGGTGCAAAATCTTCTTCTCTCAACTGAGGTTGTGATAAGCCATTTTCGACATCATCATACTCTAAGCCTTGAGCAAAATTTCCTGCATAAGTGTCTCTTTCATCCTCAACAATCATATTATGCAATATAATACAAGCTCTCATTATGTTGGCAAACTTCTTCTTTTCCCAAAAGCGAGATGGACCACGTATAATTGCAAAGCGTGCTTGCAACACTCCGAATGCTCGCTCCACATCTTTTCTTTGCCCTTCTTGATATTGTGCAAAGAACTTGTGTTTCTTCCCTTGTGGCTTTGAGATTGATTTGACAAATGTGGCCCATT
>NC_029785.2:12571078-12571825 GCF_000816755.2 Arachis ipaensis
ATAATACTTAGAATACTTAGAAGTGCAATGGCTAAGTGGTAGGTAGAGGTTGCTTTTGCTCCAAGGTTCTTGGTTCGAGACCTTGTGGAGACATTTTAAAAATTTTTTCAAGCAAACCAGTTCGGTTAGATCGGTTCTTACCAGGTTTTATTCTAGGGTTTGTCAAATATAATACTTAGAAGTGCAATGGCTAAGTGGTAGGTAGAGGTTGCTTTTGCTCCAAGGTTCTTGGTTCGAGACCTTGTGGAGACATTTTAAAAATTTTTTCAAGCAAACCAGTTCGGTTAGATCGGTTCTTACCAGTTCACACCGGTTTTATTCCTTAAACGGTGTAAGGAGTAAATCGAACCGAACTAGGGTTCGGTTCTAGTCCGGTTCACTAGTTTTCTGGTCGAACCAGCCGATCCAGTTCAGTTTTTACAACTACGGATTCAAATACGAACATAATTTCAGAGACCAATAAGTATTACCTCTGTGTTGACAATTAAGTTGTTTTAATGGTAATTAAGATCTAATAATGGTTTATAATAAAAGAAGCATTCTTTTGCAACAATGAACCTATAGTAGTAGTTAGGGGTGTTCATAGATTAGATCATAACCATATAAATCCACAGTATTTATCCGTATCTAATCTGTAATTTGAGGATATGATTTGATCTGTAAGATGATCGGATTGGATTGAATCGGATCCACACTCTAATCAGATAGAATTGAATATGCTTACAAAAGTAAACAGAAAAAATTATT
>NC_029785.2:12571832-12577560 GCF_000816755.2 Arachis ipaensis
ACTCATTAGATTAAATTCGATATTCGTACTTTTTATGTTTGGATCAAATATCAAATATATCCATAAAATAAAAAACATTTAAAAATTTTATTTTTATAAAAAAGTCAATAATTTTTTTTGTTTACTTTTGTAAACATATTTACTTCTATCTGATTAGAGTGTGGATCCGATTTGATTCAATCCGATCATCTTACAGATCAGATCATAAACTCAAATTACAGATCAGATACGGATAAATACTGTGGATTTATATGGATATGATCTAATCTATGAACACGCCTAACTACTACTATAGGTTCATTGTTGCAAAAGAATGCTTCTTTTATTATAAACCATTATTAGATCTTAATTACCATTAAAACAACTTAATTGTCAACACAGAGGTAATACTTATTGGTCTCTGAAATTATGTTCGTATTTGAATCTATAGTTGTAAAATTAATTTGTGTTTTTTCTATTTTCAAAATTAATTATATTTTCATTATATACCATTATTAATGTAAATATAAATTTCACTGAAAATTTATTAATTTACTTGATCTATTTTATTGTTAGTATTGTGATTAAGGTTATTTGTTTTGATATTAGTGTTAAAATCTACTGATATTATAGTTAGATGATAGGCTTTGTGAATTTATTATTTTTTTTATTGTGTCAAAATAAGATACTATTGTAGTATTAAATTTGTATGATTTTTTTATATTACTTATTTTTAGAAGTTGAGAATTGATTCTTCATAATAGTATAAGATTACATTAATACCCTTATTTATATTATATGTAAATTATGATTTGTTAAGACAAGGGATAAATGTATAATTTCATTCATTTTACCATATTTTCCTTCATTTTCTTCTCATTTGTGAGGAGAAAATAATGTAGTGGGTCATACATTATATTTTTTTTCCCTTTTATTTTCTCTCCCCCCATTTTATTTCCTTTCAAATTTCGTCATTCCAAGCAATATGTAAGTGGGACAACAACGCTTCGGGTAATCAGACGCTCCTCCTTATAAATCCATCGTCACCCCCTAAGCTTCTCTGGTCGTGATACTTGCCTCACGTTTGCCCCAATAGGGTGAGACTGCGTTCCTTTTTCAAACCCGCCACCGAACCGGACGATGTCGCAGGACTCCGTCCCGAAAACCGCGGGGCACATTAGTCCCGCCGTTCTGCAGGGACTCTCAATCGGCGGATTGATCAGCCTCATCCGCACGGAGGAGAACCATGCAGAATGTTCCATGGTCGAGGAAGCGTTGGTTAGGAAAGAGGCCTGGCTCGAGGAGAAAATCCATCGACTTTTGTGCTGGGCGAGCAGTGGCGAGGCGACCGCGGATACGGATCAGAATGAGGAGCTGCTGGAAGCGGGGGACGGAGACAAGCCACAAGGAGGCAGAGAGCCGTCGGCGCTGGATGAGATACACCCTTTAGAGTCCACGGAATTCGCTCTGGAAAGGAAGGCATCTGATATGAAGAGGATGGTCGCCGCACTTCTCAAGTGGGAAGAAGACCAGACTGCTAGGTGGCATGGTTTGGCACTGAGGGTCGAGGCTCTGGATAGGACGCTTATAAACAAGCGCCGCCGTGTCGTGGATGGACCGTCCCTGTCGTCGCATGCCCTTGACCATCCCGAAACAACGGCCGTCGATGACGACGGTTCGATTGGCAACTAACATGTAGCCTTATCGGCGTGGTCCTAGAGCACGCCATTTAAGATTCCAAAAAATACAGCCGTTGCCGGTGATATTGTTCAGCTCACCGCTCGGTATTTTAGACGGCTAACATTTTGTTTTCGGGGTTTTATAATATTGTGTAGAAATAACATGGCGTTCTAAGTACTGCCCGACGTAAATGCCTATGTATACCCTGTCTTGGTTTTCTATCGTGCTTTATTTTAATATAATACAAATATAATTATAAGTGTTTAGTATCATAATAAAGATTAATATTTAGAGGAATCCACGCTCAGGGCACCCATCATAGTTGTCGCCGAGAGCGATGGGTAGCTCCGCCATAGAAGCCACCTTGTACACCACAGTTGAACGGGCTGCATCCAAAAAAACCTTGTCACCTACATGCTAAACAGATCCCGGATCGAGTCCAACCCAACCCTCGCGGCAGTCATCACCCATATAGACAGGTGCAGAAGACCAACCAGACCGCCGCGCGGGGGAACGCCTGTCCCTTTCCTTCTCTCATTTCCGACCGTCTTCTCCATCCTGACTGTGGCCATGGTAACTCCCATTTTCATCCCACGCATGGGTATTGCTGGTGGGGTGGGGGGATTCAAACTGCAAGTTCTCTAAATGCGTTAGCATATAGGTTAGGTTCCGTGCCACATACGCCTATATTTATGCCCACGATAACCGATGCACCGTCTGTGGGTTTGACACGGCAATCGAGGAGACTGCAAACGTAATTATTAACGCTGGGTATTGAAAATATCAAGGTGGTTAAAGAAAATCCGAGAGGAATATTGATTAAGTTCCAAAGTAAATCTAAAATCAAGATCTAAAAATCAGTTAATCTTCCAGCGTGAATTTAAGATCAAATTCAAGATATGGAAAGTGTGAGGAGCGAAAATAGGAGGACAGGGAATGAGAGGCAAAGAGAGTGAGACAGAAGCGAAAATTATGGCAAAGTAAGACTATAATAATATATTTATCTATGTATAAATAACAATATAATGTTGCGTTTATAAAATTTCCTGATAAAAAACGTATTTTAGATTGTATAAATAAGTACGACTATATTAATATATTTAAATATGTATAAATAACAATATAATGTTGCGCTTATAAAATTCCCTGATAAAAAGCGTGTTTTAGATTGTGTCCTGGAATTTGAATGTACTATCTGGGGCCGTGTTGGACACGTGGCGACATTCTGACCAACACGTGGGGGCCTTGCTGTAACACGTGAGGGCATGTTGAATAATTTCCATAATACTATAATACAATTCAAATGTGAATGTTCAACAAAAACACTATTTTCTTTCCATATTAAAAATAATATCTATTTCTGTTAAGTATTATAAATATTGTTTAATGTTAACAATGGACACATCGTTAATTTCACGTATGACTCAGAACGTTTAGCAGTCTTCTCCCTATACGTTTGGAATTCAAACTGGAATGTGGGCCCCCCGCCATTATTTCTCCTGTCATCCATTCATATGCTGATCCAAACATAGACTAACTCGGGAGTTTAAAATTTAACTGAAATTAACCCTTAATAAAAGCCAATGGCTAATCAACGTAACCAAACAGATAATTCACAATTAAATTACCGTGAGTAACCATGTGTCAAACAGCCGTTGTATCTTAAAGGACAGATGTCCGTAACATGTGCCCTTGGTCTCGCCAGTTACCGGTACCCATCAGTTTACAGCAGGGAGTGGTTCATTTCCATTTTTTTGAACACTTATATAGAGTAAAGTACTGGATAGTATCCACTACCGTTTACAGCAAGCTTGGCTTCGCTGAACACCAAACAACACTTACGTGACAACCAACTCCTCAGCCAGACCCGTTCCCTGCACACCAACCCGACAATGTCGCAGGATTCAATTAACCAACCGATTCCCGTCCATAGCAGGGGGCTCGAGGAACTGTCGGTCTTGGAACTGATCGAAATCCTCGTCAGGGAGGTAAACTCTTCAGACTGTGATAGGCTCATGGCATTGAACCGCGTGTTGGTAGCCAAAACCACTGAAGAACTTCGTATACACCGTGAAGAGCTGGCAGCGATGAACGTGGCGCAGGCGACTCCCTATCTAGGGCAGAATACGACGGAGTTAGGCGTCGACGAGGGGGACAGCGCGACGACCTGGCTGGAGACGCAGGTCGTAGATGCCGAGCAAGAACACAAGGCCATGGTTCGCCGACTGACACCCCAGGCAGCTGACTCGACGGTCTACACCGGTAACCCTCATCAGCGGGAAGAAAAAGAGACAGCAAAGTAGCGTGCATTGGAACAACGGGTGGCGGAGCTGGAAAGGAAGCATGCAGTGCTGCTCCATCGTTTTGGTGCTACATCGCCGCCGACGGCACAATACCATAGCCACCCGGGGACACCAACAGCGGATGATGACGTTACGAGAGGCCGTTGACGTGGCAGTCAGATGCAAGTCCCCTAAAAAAAATACCATCGTTTGCCTCTTTTTAGTAGTAATATACCGAAACTGGCCCCTTTTTTTGTGGTAGCTTGGGTACTTATGTGATTCTGACACTTTTTTTATTTTTATTATTGAGATTGTGGTGGTGTTTTTAAATGATGTGGAGAGTTGGTGTGTTTTTTTTTTATGGACGATCACAAATCTGACCCTCAGATTTGCTGTTTTAATTTTTTTTAAAAAAATTTACAAATCTGACCATGCTTTAACGTTAAAAAATTTTTGAAACATGTAAATTGGACCCTCTAATTTGAGGAATTTTGATTTTTTTTATGTTTTTTTACTCAAAACGTACCCTCGATTTTCTTACTCAAAACTTACCCACAGTCCTACCCAGAACCGAGGCTCAGTTTTCCACTCAACCTAAAATGTAACCCTCAGTTTTCTACCCCTACCCAAATCTGAGTCTCCTATTTGTAGTTTCTAATTTTAAGAAGAAAAAATTATTTCTATATCCATAAAAAATACACCACCTCTTCATAACTATGCATAACACACTTCTCCAGTCCATTACCAAAAAAATTAGCTGTTTTGAAATGCAATGTAAGGGATCATGACGTCTTGGTGTAACTTAGAACACGCAATGTGATGAATTAAGGCTTTTTCCCCCGTACCGCTAACAATGCTCATCGGGAACAGACAACTAAACATGCAAACCCGTGCTGATAGGCTGAATAGTAACCATGCGAGGACCTTTTTTTTTCCTCCTCTATAATTATACATTACAGTCACTGTGTCAACATAATCAGCCTCATCCGCTGGCAGCGCGGCAGTCGCGTCAGCGGTCACTTGCGTCCAGTCACGTATATACCGCGAAACATACCCGACACGTTACTTGCACGTGAAACGAGGCGAGCTCGCAAAGGATTGAGGCCAACTCTATTACGTTTATTTTTTTGGCACATTGGTGTAATCTTGGTGTAATACTCAATTATTGATAGAATTATTTTTATTCGTAATCATTTTTTATGATTATTAATTTAAAAACTGTAATAAATAATACCAAAACTATGCAAAAAATCTGCATATAAAGGACAAGATGGAAAAAATCTGACAAATTTACTGCCCGTTTGTCTAATAAAGGGATGAATAAACCGAAACAAAACAAACAAACAAACAAAAAAGCCAACAAAGGACGACGGCAGCCAAATAGCAACGTGGTGCAGACAAAATTTCGGAATCACAACATAGTAGCCGTGCAGAACTAAACTCCGGTGGATGACGCCGGTCCGAGCTTATTGGCCGATTCATACCAGGCTTTGTCATCGCGCAACCGGTGTTTCAGGTATGCAATCTCCTCCTCCATCTGGAACAGACGCTCCGGAAGGCACAACCTAGCCTCCCGCTGCAACTCATCTACACGTTCCTTGTACCACTGGGCGACCAGGAAATTAAAGTCCTAAACCTTGGTTCCCGTCTCAATCAGCAGTACCTCCAGGGCGACGAATGCCGCGTCCTGCCTTGCGACATATTCGTCGGTCGAATAACCCCCGAAAGCGGCGAAGTTTACCCCGCTCGGGGTGCTGAAGACATGGACTCCGTAGCCGTGGTGCACC
>NC_029785.2:12577606-12578671 GCF_000816755.2 Arachis ipaensis
GGGGATAGGGGGTAAAAATCAGGCGGTTCTACGCCGACCTTTGTGCATGCGGCCTTCAGTTTCTCCTCCAGATCATCAACAATGACGAACTTGCTGGGGTCCCAATCGGGGGCAAGATCTACAACGAGAGAAAAGATGAAGTCGAAAAGCGAAAATCAAGGACATAGAAAGCCATTTAAGAAAACCGTAGCTCAAAGACCATGGCGGGTAGAAGGAGAGCGTACCTATATCAACCTCTTCGATCTCACCGTCAACCAGCCCATCCCCGACGCCCCGTTCGCCTGCCACAGCGTCTGTTCCGGGCACTGATGCCTCCGAGGGCCAACCGTCGAGGAATTCGGAGAAAGGTTCTATCTTATGTAACAATGAAGGCTGTTTGGGATCCAGCGGCCGTTCCTATACTTCTACCGTGTGATTGTTGTTTGCCGAAACGTTCCGATAGGGGGTGATTTGGTGTCACTCGTGTGGGGGTTATATAAAAGTTCCACATCCAATTCGCCAAGTGAAACGTCACACTGGTAGCAGTGGGAAACGACTTGAGTAAATGAGGTATTTTATCTCCATCGGTTATCGAGCTCAAATTCAAGTTACTAGAGGTGCTTCTTCACGTGGGCCAAGAAGATGTGGGTGAGTGAGCAATTTCAAATGGTTGCTTTTTTAGAGTTCCTATTACTGTGCATGTCAGAAGGGGGAGTCCCTCCGAATGGTGACTCTATGTATATCAAATAAGGTGAATTATATGGTAAAGATGTAAGTTCATAGATTTTTCTTTTAATAGAATGAAAGAGAGACTAATAAAGGTAGGACCCACATTTTGAATAATAATAAAATTATAAAAAATAACTATAAAAGGAATTATATTCTCTCTCTATAACACTTCAATCTGTACAATAGAGTGCCGCATCCAATAATAACTTGTCATTTGTTAAGTTACTTAAAAAATAAATAATTATAAAAATGTTAATTAGTTAAATAATTATATTAAATAATTAGATGACAAGTAATTCGATAACAATTATAATAACCAATTACAATAAATAATTACGTTTTTATGTGTTTAAGACA
>NC_029785.2:12580703-12587730 GCF_000816755.2 Arachis ipaensis
CTAGATAATTTTTAATTAGATTCACTTACATCAAAAAACAAATTTAATTTTTACACTTTAAAAATAATTATTGGTTGGGTTGGTTATTTCTACTTAAAAAATAATTCTGGGTTGGGTTGGTTATTTCTATCTTTTCCGATTTAAAGTACTAACTACGTACATATAATTTTATTCTCACACTTTTTTTTCTTAGTTAATTATTTTTAAATGTCTTAATTTAAATAATACTAAATTAATTAATAATTAATTTTAGATATTTTAACTGATTAATTAAGTGGCACAACAACAGGGATTAAACTGAGTTCCTTCCAATAGAGCATCCATGGTGCTGTATGAGACTGTTGGAGGCAAGATTAAGTGTAGTAACTAAAAAGACTGATACCGATTTAAAGTACTAACTACGTACATATAATTTTATTCTCACACTTTTTTTTCTTAGTTAATTATTTTTAAATGTCTTAATTTAAATAATACTATTGAAAAAATTAATTAATTTTAGATATTTTAACTGATTAATTAAGTGGCACAACAACAGGGATTAAACTGAGTTCCTTCCAATAGAGCATCCATGGTGCTGTATGAGACTGTTGGAGGCAAGATTAAGTGTAGTAACTAAAGACAAAGAAGACTGATATTTACAAAAATACTTACTAAGGACTGTATCGTGTGCACAAAGTCGTTACTAGGAGTTCTAATATATCAACAGATAAGGTTTTTGGCAAATCAGGAAAGGCAGTCCAAAATAACACGGTCACACCCTGTTAATCAACCCAGATCGATTCATTCAAAATCAACAAAATGGACCAGCAGCTCCATGTATGGGTTGGTGCTGGAGATCTCAAACACAGCCAGCTTCTGCTCAGTTATGCTGCACTTGCGCAAGAAATCCACCCACCCTCCGCTGATGGCGCCACAATTGCACCTTCTATTGCCCCCGTATCTGCCGTAGACCACCCGGACGGAAATGTCCCCTGAACGCAGAGTGATAATCGCATCATCGCTGACGTCCTTTCCAAAGTGCAGCACATTTGGCTGGGCAAACCAAAAACGAGAAGGAAATGTACTTAAAGGCATGTTTAACATCAATGCAATGTGCATGAAGTCAACCATATGTAAACAGCCACAATTGATGCATGTTGGCATGCAATTGGGTGCTTGTTTCCTAATAAATTGAAATTTAAGAACAACAGACAAGGCATTACCAACAGATTTGTCTAATGAATTTCAACTCAACAACTACTCCACCACATAGCCAACCATTAACAACAAAGCAACAGCAGAACACATAAGATGTGGATCACGTACAACGGCACATAGGCCAACAAAATAAGGATAAACAAAAGAACAACACTTAATGTCGACCACCTAGGCCGCAACATTACCTTCAATATCGGGAACAGCAGGGGAACAAAACAGATAATGTGGACCACAAATACTCCCAACGAAACAGGTGTATATATAGCAAAGAGGGAAAGCCATTACCAGGAAGTGGATGCCCAACAGCCTCTTTGTGATGTGCATGATGAAGAAGGGGTGCTCGGAACGAAATGTCTGTTCCACCTCGGCTGCAGCCGCACTCCTGGGGACATTGATGCACCCCGTTCGACGCCGGGGCGATCGAGAAGCACGTGGACGGTTCCTTGGCACCTGGGGGGCTGTCATGTCGCCGGAGTCACCACCAGATGTAACATACGTCCTCTCCACACCGAGCGACTCAAAGATGCGAACGCTGAAGTCATCCCTGCCCTTGTGCTTGAACAGCAGAATGTTAGTAGGTTCTAGCTTGTATTCATAATAAAACCTTTGCCATCCCCTCCGGAGAGTGATCTCCACCGGTCCCTTGCGGCTGCATGCAATCTTGTAAGTACGGTTTGACCCGTCGGCGACTGTGATGTAGATATGGTTGCAAGCCTTGGGGAGGAGACCATTTGGTAAAGGTAGACGCTGCAAATATGGGTACATCAAAACAGAGCGTAAGAGACAGAACTAAATGCGGGGAGTGGAGTCAGAAATATTGGATAGCACAGGAGAGGAAGATTTAACCTACAGTTGGTCGCGAGGGGTCTCCTGCCGCTGTGAAAACCCTAATCACGGCAGCTTTCGCCTTAGATTCGGCCATCTTTTCATCAAGGCACCAGATGAGAAGAAAGGGATATTCTGAGAAGCACAACTTACAAGAGCACCAACACACTAGATAGCGTGTGAATCGAGCGGATATGAAGGGTGAACCCTATCTAATTAATTAATCAATGTAATCAGAGCTCCACTCCTTGGGAACATGTGCCATCACCCTTCGATGAAGTCTTCTCCTAGAAGCCAAAAGGTGTCGTGCCTAATGGGTCAGAATGGGAAAATTTTTTTTTGGGTCCTGTCAACCCAGACTTTGAATTTTAAAAACCGGTTTCATTCCCACCCCCATACTTTTTTACCAATTACAAAGCAGCCCCCCGCAACATTATTTACAGACGGGAAAAAATTTAATTATATTTACTGGATGTTTTTTTTGTTTACTTAGGTTAATGATAATCCCTAAACTGTAACTGTTAAATAATTATCCATTGTAACTATTTAAATAAAGATCAATGAAATACATGTTATAATACTTAACTCACTAAGAATTATGATACATAAATTTCACCGATTAATTATATACTAAGTTACACAACGACTCAAATTAACACATTCGTGGCTGTTTCAACTGCATGTTCATTGTCTTAAAAGCATTAATGTTTATAACGATATTTTTTAATTTATAAACTATGAGATCTTTAAAAAGTTTTATTACCCGAAAAATTCAAATATAAACATAAAATTCTTAATTGTTAGTGGTGCGTAATTTTTAACTCACAAACTAACCGGCAAGTGCACTGGGTCATGCCAAGTAATACCTCAGGTGAGTGAGAGTCGATCACACAGGGATTGATGGATCAAGCAACAATGGTTGAGTGATTGGCTTAGTAAGACAAACAGTGATTGGCTTAGTAAGACAAACAGTGATTGGCTTAGTCAGGCAAACAGAAAAGAGTGTTTTGGTATTCAAAAGCATTAAACATTAGTTAAAAAATTAAAACAGCAAGCTGTAAACAAGTAGTGAATAATATATGGAGAAACAATTAAGGATTTAGAGATATCTATTCTCCGGACGGAGTTTTCGTACTAACTATTTTAATCATGCAAGATTCAATTCATGTCAAATTATATGTGACTAATAGGAGAGTTGGGGAAAGTAAAATAAACTAAAGTTTAAATCAGAATTATTAGGAGATTGCGTGGTTGCTTCTTGGAGAGTTGGGGACCACTCGAATCCTTAATAATCCACGCCTAACTTGAGAAATCTCAAGATACGTGCAGCCTTGGCCGAATTGATGGAGACAAATTATGGGCTATTATCTATGGTTGGAAAGCTCTGGAAATAACTTGAGAAATCTCAAGATACGCGCAGCCTTGGCCGAATTGATGGAGACAAATTATAGGCTATTATCTATGGTTGGAAAGCTCTGAAAATTAGCTCTCAAAGTCTATGGCATTAACAGTTCTTCGTTTAGAGATTAGGGTTTAGGACTTGTGGTTTTTCGGATTACGCTTTAGGTTCTACCGGAAGACATTCGATGGTTCAAATCACCGGACCAATTAATAATCGGCTCTGACAAGGCTTGATGGGGACACCATGCGGAGCTCTCAACCACCGCGGAGATTTCGGGGAGGATTCAAGTGAGAGAGCATACGACGAGAATCCGCCACATCCAACTCAAAACCTTGACGTAGTAAGTTGATGGGTATCCCGAGTTATAAACTCACCACTCTTCCTTGCTTTATTTGATGTGGGACTAACTTCCTGCAACCATCACAATTGCAACGTTAACAATTGTTAGGTAACTCCACATCAGCTTTTGCATCTTAAACAGTAATACACAGTATATAGTTTCAGACTACACTGACTTGTCAAATTACTTAATACAAAGAAAGCCATATTATTGGACCGGATAATTTAATATAACAATTTAAGGAGGTTATTCAATATAAATATAATTAATTATCTATTTAATTAACAACTTGTCAAATGGCAAGTCATTATTGGCTATAGTTAATCCCATTCAGATGGACTTGGATCTATGGAAAGCTGTGCAGGGACCAACTTGAGCTTCTATCCAACGGTTAGGGATCCAAATGTGTCAGAAAAAGTAACACGGGCACTCAGCATTGGAGTTGCTCTCACACACTAGAGTTTAGGGTTTAAAGCCTTAGTGGCTAAGGTTTAGGGCATAGAATTTACGGATTATGGTTTTCGGTCACAAGGGATATATGCAAGTGGTTAGAGCCTAGCGTTTAGGATATAAAAACGAATGTAAAAACACAGAAATTTAAAAATACATTCTACTAGATAGATATTCCATGCCAGTTTCCTAAAAACTTCTCGGTAAATGATTTTTACGATGTATGTTGCAAAAAATTAAAAAAAAAAGTAACTATTTCATTTGGTTAAATTTGTGCAGGAACAAGTTGACGGTCCGATCCCGTCATATCCAGCAAAATGAGCATATCTAGTTGTAGATAACCTACAGATAGACTATTCTAGTATAAAAAAGACCAAAGCATTAATGACCAATAAATTTTTGTTGGTATCCATACCTTCAAACTCGATTAAGGTACTCCATTTATACCGTTGACTTATTATTTGATAATACGTATGACCCGTCACCTGAAAATTTTAAAAACTGATTACACGATTAGGATAAGTTCGTAAATTATAAACCATATTAGACTACCCTACAATTATTATACAATGCAAATCGGATCGAAGGATAGACTCATCATCTCTAAATATATCAAATTTTCGAAAACATATTCACTCCTTAGGGTTTAGGGTTTAGGGACTTAATAGTGGCTAAGGTTTAGGGCATGGGAATTAGGGATTATGGTTTTTGGTCAAAAGGGATAGATGCAAGTGGTTACGGTCTAGGAATTAGGGGTTAAAAACGAATTTTTTTAATCCACAACTTCATCTCTAAAAGAGTATATAGATCAATAAACACTATACAGGGTTGTGCATGCCTGATGTCCATTGCTGCCGCTATTCTTAGCGACTCCCCAAGATCTCTAACACACCACTAAACAGTCGCAACGTCCCACTCCAGTATCACGCCACCACGCCGTCGCAGAGACGTGACACAAATCTGTTGTTCAACATGGTGAGGCACAGAGTTTCAAAGGACGTGGGAGGAAACGTATGGGTGACTCTGGCGACACTAAATTTGTGTATCTGCAATTTGCTGGGGCACTAAGACACAACGTTTCAGACGCCAACTTTTTACTGCTTTCCCCTCATTGAGTTCTTAATCTTTCTCATCCTGTCTATCCAAACCTTTACTTTTTCCCTTTTCCTCTCTTTGATCCTACAACCAAATTTCTCCTTGGAATTTTTTAAAAAAATAAACAAGTATGGCTTCTTCAACGATTTCTTTCTCTAAATTGGAAAGTAAGAAAAACAAGCCATATCTAATAATGACGACCATTATCATCGTCTCCACAAATACACAGGTGCACCAGAATAAGCCATATTTAGCACGGATACTTTTAATTAACAATCTAGAAAATTACCCTATTTTCGAAGTAATTGTCTTTTATTTTTTAAATTTTAGATAGAAAAATCTTTCTTAAATATCGCTGAATCTCACCATTTATATTGACATTATACTTCACACTAGATAAAATAAAATATGAACCTGTATTAGATAATGTAATATAATATATTTCACTATGTATATATTTATATAAACGTATGGATATTACGCATATATACAAAAATATCCATTTCATTATATATTACATTATTAGATAAAATGTTAATAATTACACTCCTACTCGTAACATGCACATATAAATATAATTTATGCTATACTAAGTTTAATATTATAACACCCGTGTCTTTGCTTCTGGGCCTAGCTTCCATGCCATGGCAATTGGAAAAAAAGTAAATAATAAAAAACCAGGAACGATCCTTGTGGGTCTGCTCTTCTTGGACTTCCCCTGGCCCATGACCCAATAAAAATTAGATGAAGGACACTCTGGATGTTTTCCGCTACTACACCGGCTAGAAAATACTTCGCCTTTCATTCGACACATAAGACCCTAACCCCTTCGTCGTTTTGCATCCAACCACCAACACCTCTTCTGGGAGACTCTCGCAAGAAGTTTCCTCAGTCCACAGATAACAACCTACACAATCCAGGTAAGTCGTCCCGAATCCCTTACTGTGATTCGATTTAGAGCGTCTGTTGGTTGCTTCACGGAATCCCACCCATCTGATTGTGTGAAACTGATATCATCCACAGCCGAGACCGTCTGTACATGTTGCATGTTTTTTCCTACAAAAAAAAATGTTTTCCACTATGTTTCCTTGCATCGTCATTCTTGTTATATGGGGCCTTTGATTCGACGGTGGGGAAAACCATTATCCAATCTCGTTGGTGGTATCCCTTCATTGGGGTGCATTGTTTGCTGAACCCTTGCCTTTGTTCCACTATCCTGCGTCGGCTACCTTCTCTGCATGTTTCATCTAACATGCAATCTTGACGGTTTTTATCATTCCTTAGTCACGTTGCCTCCCTGCTTGTTTGTTTTACTTCGCGATTCTCGTGTAGAACCACCGAGTTCGACTAGCAGAAAAATGACTCACTCTGGAACCCCTTGTTTTACGTTCCAAAGCTTTTGCACATGTTTCTGTTGTTCGCTTCCATTTTGTCCCCTTCTCAGATGAAACCCTAAACCCTAACGATATTTTCGGTTTATTCAATTTTTGACAGTGTTTAACTATTACAAAAGTCAATAACGTTTCTCCAATATTGTGTGCTGTTGTTTGAAATACTATTTAACCACCTCTAGATTACGACTCTCAGTGCTGGTATTTGTACTGTAACAGGTTATCATGTCTTCATCCAGGAACAAGGGCAAGCGACTTGCAACAGACCTTCAACAAAACCAGCAACACCGGAATAATAACCGAAATCTGTTGTGTTACCCACCACAA
>NC_029785.2:12588411-12593137 GCF_000816755.2 Arachis ipaensis
CGAGACGTACATCATAGGACACCCAATGTTATTACTTCCTGAATGATCAATGTGTTGGCCAACACTTTCCTGTTTTTTCGCAGGCCCTCCCGATCGGTCCAGACAAACTCCCGAGCGAGGCCCTGTACATGACCCTGATGGTCCCTGACGGCAGGTTTATCGGCCATCGGTGCTTATGGGAACAACAGCAAAATGGCAGCATCACATTGACCCGCGGTTGGCCAGAGTTCTGCCGGACGTACCAAATTAATTTAGACTCCATACTTCTTTTCAAGCACAAGGGAAACTCTGAATTCCAAGTGCGTATCTTTGACTTCGGTGGACGCAAAAACACGTACCGCCCCCAACCGTCAAAGGAGCCTCCGTACGAAGCGAAAGGTACTTACCGGCGTGCCCGCTGTATCAACAATCCTTCCTTACACAAGGCGAAAGTGATAGCCCAGACGCACAAGACCAAATGGCCATTCTTTGTCATGGACCTCACTGACCGCGTCTTGCACTCCCACCTGTTGGTAAGGCACACCAATTCATTTTCTTGTATGTGTCTTCAGCATTAAGCTTTTTTCTCTGTTAATGATCTGCAACTATGCTACAATCAGCTAATGATCTGCTGCTATACTACAATCAGCTAAATGTCCCTCATCTGAGCCATTTCACTGGTCAGAGACACACACTCTTCCTATCACACGGACACATTGAGGTCGAGGCAACCTACACCAGATTTAGTGGCAAGCGAGACGGTAGCTTCAGGGTCATCTCCGGAGGTTGGGAAGACTTTGTTAGACTGTGCAAATTCGAGCCCGGAGGTGTGGGGATCTTCGAGGTCATGTCAACTGAGCCAGTCACAGTACTGCAGGTCCGATGTCGCAACGATGCTGCAAGCTCCTGACCCTTTTTGCTATCCTTATGTTGTTAACCAGACTTGTATTTTGTGGATGAACTTTGTGTGTATCACTTTTTGCGAATTCCGTTACTTGATGTGCTAATTCCTGGGAAAACAATAGACCAAGTTTCTTGTATTTTGTGGATAATGTTGTATCGCTCTTTGAAAATAGACTGTGTTTCTTCACACACTTACTATTAACCAACAACGCCTGGGGTGTCGTCTGCGTGTAGTGGCGGACGGCTGCTGCTACGACCTAAATCGCGTCCCAGCTTGCTAACCAAACTGAACTCCATCTGCAACCTTCTTACGTTACACTGACTAGTACTGGTTTACTTCAATGGATTTCTCCATTATTAGTTCTCTGCATTCACTGTGGTGTAATTAAAACGGCTTAATAAGGACAAACAAATGTTTCTCATACACCAGCTCCCAATTTAAGGTTAATCTTGAAATCACTTGAGATAGATTTGTACAACATTTGCATCTGCATCAAGGTTTTACAGGTACATGTCCATGTAGAAGTGCTACTTTACTTTTTTTTTTACTACTTGACCAGTTCTACAGGAGGATCTGGGTAGCATTATTAAGGTAATGACATAGTATTTGGCTCTTTTTTTTTTTTGACAAGAGTCCAGGCCCATGGCGACATCGAACCCAAAACCAACAACTTCCCTATCACCAAACAATTTCCCACCTATCGACAAAAAAAAAGGCTTTCCCTAAAAAACGACAGTTTTGCATCTTCGTTTCCACCTCCATTGCCACTGCCAATTACCGACGACCATTACGAACTTCTTCTTGCCAACACCATTTTGCGAGATAGCATCTTCATCATGTCGCTGTGTCTTAGGAGTGGCCATGTTCTGTTTCCTATCTACCATGTCAGACCCATTTCCTTCTCAGATTTGCACCGCTAACTAGTTGTCGTCGTCGCCACTGTTGAAGACCCTCGGGCACCTCCTGCATTCAATCTCCCAACCTCGAACCCTCTCACAGTTGCGCTGCATACTCGGTAAACCGCGTCTCCATTTCATCACCGCCATGTGAATGATGACCACTACAACGTCAGTGATAGACTGATAGTTGTGTGTGATTTTTTTTTGGAATGGGGAAAAAAAGCTCGCGTTCCAAACATTAAATTGAACAAAAAAAGGTGGTCCGTTTCTCCGTAAGTGGCTGGCATTGTGCTCATGCCTCACCTCACCAAATCTCGTCTCCATTTCCCCTTGCAGACCAATTTCCACCTCCTTCATCGCTGCGCATAGGTAGCTCTCTTTTAGTGGCCGGCGTTGCGCCGAAGACCTGTCCAATGTCGTTTCCATCTGATCGTCGGACTAAGGACGACGACCATTAGAACATCCGTCGTGATCATCGGTGCTTTTTGGGATATGGGTGTTGTATTGTCGATTTGGGGGGGGGAAGAGGGCAGCCAACGTTCCAAAGCCCATGATGAACAAACAAATGTAGCCCAGTTCGTCCAAAAAACAATCGAACCGGGTTTTATGCATAAAATCGAACCAAACCATGCAGAACCGGTCTACAATTTTCTTAAACTTAGGGCCAAATTTTGCATTTCCAATAATTGATGTATGGATTCAATCCCAACCACCCAAACGGCATCTTTCCATCTGGTCCACCATGGTCCTGATTATACTTTCCCCACCAAAGACAATCCCTTCATTTATAGACGTCACATGTATAAAACTTGAAAGGGCGAAGGTGTCTCGAAGGTAGATTCTTTGGAAGTGAATATGCTAGAGGTAAGTGATCATATCATACTACAATGGTAAATTATTTAAATTTCATATCATAACCAAAAATAAATTTACAATCCAATAATAGCTGTACCAAAAAAAATTAAAAATAACGAAAAAAAAAAAGAGCTTTTTTAAATCTTCATTTTTCATCTAATTAAGCTAATGTAAACATGTGAGTAATGAAATTAATTAAAATGCTTAAATTTAACTTGTATGCAGGGGCATATCCGTATATGTATATGTATATATAGACATTATGATTTAGGTGATCCTTAGTATGAGATGCTTTTAAGCTAAATTGTAACATTTTTTTGTATTATGATGATGTATTGGTGTTTGCTGAATGCTGGATCAACACAGATATACATTAATAATAACTAGATCGACTATAAACTTTTTTTTATATAAAATAGAGTTAATCTCATTTTGACTTTTGAAATTTTGTTTGATACTCAATTTAATTTTTACAATTTCGTTAGTCTCAATTAGAATCTCTAAATTTATAATAGTGGCTCCTGGTTGTTCCTTTGATTATCTCCGTCATCAGAATGCTAATTTGGCACATTTACTTAATCACAAGACACATCTAAGACGACGTCGTGTTGGTTTCGCGCCCAAACCCTATGAAAGCGACGTCGTCTAAGTATAGATGGGTGTTAAAATTCTCCTTCCAAACCACACCAAACAGCAAAGACTCTTAACCGATCACCATTACAACCACCACTGATTTTCTCTCCATGTACAAGTTTCACTATAACTCCCTTCATCATCAACAACAACAACAACAATAAAAACATTCGAATTTTTTTTTTGAAAAAAGGATAGAGGCTGGTGCACGAATTGTGAATCACACTTTTCACAACGCGTACCACTATGGGCCCACTTCTGTGTGCTGGGGCCCACTTGGTGTGTGCTGGGGCTGAGACTTAAGCAATTCACGTGCAGAGGCCATTTGTAGAGTTGAACGCCAGTTTTTGTGCCAGTTTGGGCGTTCAACTCCAGTTTTTGATCCTTTTCTGGCGCTGGACGCCAGAATTGGGAAGAGGACTGGCGTTGAACGCCAATTTACGTCGTCTATTCTTGTGCAAAGTATGAACTATTATATATTTCTGGAAAGCCCTGGATGTCTACTTTCCAACGCAATTGGAATCACGCCATTTCGAGTTTTGTAGCTCTAGAAAATCCACTTTGAGTGCAGGGAGGTCAGAATCCAACAGCATCAGCAGTCCTTTTTCAGCCTGAATCAGATTTTTGCTCAGCTCCTTCAATTTCAGCCAGAAAAATACCTGAAATTACAGAAAAACACACAACTCATAGTAAAGTCCAGAAATATAAATTTTTCCTAAAAACTAATAGAAATAGACTAAAAACTAACTAAAACATACTCAAAACTATATGAAATTATCCCCAAAAAGTGTATAAAATATCCGCTCATCACAACACCAAACTTAAACTGTTGCTTGTCCTCAAGCAACTAGACAAATAAAATAGAAGACTAATAGGTTGAGAAGCAATAATATCTCAGAGTTTTTGATTGAAGCTCAGATCCTAATTAGATGAGCGGGACTAGTAGCTTTTTGCTTCTGAACAGTTTTGGCATCTCACTTTATCCATTGAAGCTCAGAGTGATTGGCATCTATAGGAACTCAGAATTCAGATAGTGTTATTGATTCTCTTAGTTCAGTGTGATGATTCTTGAACACAGCTTCTTTATGAGTCTTGGCCGTGGCCCTAAGCACTTTGTTTTCCAGTATTACTACCGGATACGTNTTTCCGGAGTTTTTGAGGATAAGGTATCTTGGCTTTATATTCCTCAACCTTAGTGGTTAAAGAAGCCTTTTTAGAAGGGTTGTTATCAGCACTTGTGTGTGTCTGATCCCTCACTGGCAATTGAGTGCCAGAGTCAGAATCTGGAGTGACGTTAGACGCCAGCTCACTGTCTGTTCCTGGCGCCTGAACGCCAGAAATGTACTCATTTTGGGCGTTCAACGCTGGATTCTGCCCCATTTGGGCGTTCAACGCCAGATTCTTGCCCATTTCTGGCGTTGAACGCCAATCCTGCCTTGTTTCTGGCGCTGAACGC
>NC_029785.2:12593191-12597269 GCF_000816755.2 Arachis ipaensis
TTTTTGAAAAAGAGGGAAGATATTTTCGAAAATTAGAGAGAGAGAGTTAGTTAGGTAGTTTTGAAAAAGTTAAGAAACAAACAAAAAGTTAGTTGGTTAGTTGAAACAAATTTTGAAAAGATAAGAAGTTAGGAAGTTAGAAGAGATATTTTTAAAAGATATTTTTGAATTTAGTGAGGAGAGAGAAAAACAATAAGATAGTACAAGATTTAAAATTTTTAGATCTAATACTCCTTGTTTTTGAAAATTTTGGAGGGAAAACACCAAGGAACACCAAACTTAAAAATTTTAAGATCAAGACACAAGGAAAACTCAAGAACACTTTGAAGACTCACAAGAACACAAGAACATGAAGAAAGAACACCAAACTTAAAATTTTTAGAAAACCAAACCAAAATTTTCGAAAACCAAAGAAAAATCAACAAGAAAACACCAAACTTAAAGTTTGGCACAGGATTTAATAGAAAAAATATTATTTATGAAAAGGAAGGTTTTGAAAAAAATATAAAAGACTCTAACCCAATTACCAAGAACACAGATTAACGCTCTAGCCAAATGAGTTATGGAATTTTCGAAAATTTTAAGAAAGATTATTTTTTGAAAAAGGTTTAAAAAATATGATAGCCAATTACCATGAACATAAACACCACGTTCTAACTAACTGAGTTATAAATTTAAAGTGTTTTAACAAGGGATAAATAATATTATATATTGCTGGAAAGCCCTGGATGTCTACTTTCCAACGCAATTGGAAGCACGCCATTTCGAGTTCTGTAGCTCCAGAAAATTCACTTTGAGTGCAGGGAGGTCAGAATCCAACAGCATCAGCAGTCCTTTTTCAGCCTGAATCAGATTTTTGCTCAGCTCCTTCAATTTCAGCCAGAAAAATACCTGAAATTACAGAAAAACACACAACTCATAGTAAAGTCCAAAAATATGAATTTTTCCTAAAAACTAATAGAAATAGACTAAAAACTAACTAAAACATACTCAAAACTATATGAAATTATCCCCAAAAAGCGTATAAAATATCCGCTCATCAGAGGCGTAAAGAGAGATAGAGAGAAGCAGAAGAGGAGACAAAGTTGTTGTACCATGACGCACCGACGATTTGAGCATTGTTAATATTGTTGTAGTTGCGGCGGGCCTTTGTGTTGAAGGGGAGAGGGACCGAAACAATGCCATTTCGAGGCGACATCATGAGTGAAGGTTTTCAAACATTGATGGAGAAACAGAGAAATAAGAATGTGAATGCCACTCATGCGAGGCTCACAACCCCGACCAAGTTGGGAAAAAGAGAGATGCGAGGCACTGCGAGATCCGAAGGTCACTCTTGCCTCCCCTTTTGTTGTTGCTGCTATCACAAGCCACCACGAATTGTATGTGTTTAGGGTGTGGTGGATTTGGAGTTGTTGGTGATATATAGTTTAGGAAAGAGGAGGGAGTCGGTGGTTTGGATAGGAATACGGTTGGAGGGGGGGTGATGAGTGTGCGGTTGCTGTGGTGAGACAAATGGAAATGGTTGGTTCCAAGAAATGGTTGGTTCCATGTGAACGCCACCTAGTAGATCTCTGGGAAGACGACAATGGATGATCATCAGTTTGGAAATTTTGGGACTTTATCTATGGATTCATTTTAATTGCAGGATCAAATTGAGTCATCTAATACTTTCTTTAGGTCATATAATCATTACCAAGCACACTCAGCACTAAACAGGTTACGTGGAGAATATTGTATCAAGTAAATGTGTCTGATTGATATATTGGTGACGGAGATGATCGCAAAAACAACAGAAAGTCACTATTACAAATTTGGGGATTCTAATTAGGACTACCAAAATTATAAGGGTCAAATTGAATATTGAACCAAATTTTAGGAACCAAATTAAAATTTAACTCTAAAAAACATATTCAAAGGGCTAACTAATCTCAATTTCTTTCATCCTCGCGCGGGCTTATTGATCTAGGATTGAATAAGTAGCAAAATCTTCTTATTAGATAAAAATAGATACAAAGAATTGAAAATTGTTTCTGTCTTATAATTTAATTTAAATGATCCATGACAAAAAAATTTGAATAATTATTTTTTTGTTGTCCATAATATTATTCAATCTAATAGGTTAAAAATTAACCGTAATTTAAATTTTATTTAAAAGTCTATTATTAATTGATACATAAAACAAAATTTGAACTTTTAACCTTTGTTATTTACACAAATGAGCTAACTATTCGAAAATTACGTTAAATACATTATATTTTCGTTTGTGGTAGTGATTTCAGATATAGTAAAAAACTAAAAATAAACGAATCTTTGAGAACATACGATGCAAGTGTCATCCGCATCCGCGGTTGCATGCAATCAACCAATTGCAAAACTAATTGTTTACATGCTTCAATAACACGAGAAAATTCAATTATTAGATAAAAGACATTGATGGCTCGAACAACAATAATATAAGTGATTCCAGAAAGGGATCAAACTAAAGTCAAACATGTTATACAAAGACAAGCTAAGCTTAATCCTCTCACATTCCTTTGTATTCTGTTCCTTGTCTTTTCGTTTTGTAAGTTATTGTGTTTGGCGAGTGCTACAGTGCTGAAATAAGATTTTTTCAGCACCTACTGAAATGAGGTGGTAACAAGGAGAGTCGGACACGTGTTAGTATTATTGTTGCACGAGCAGACACAAACTGTGGAGTAGCAGTAGTGGCAGGAGTTGTGTTGGAAATATTAAGTAGTTGTTAATCGTTTAATGATTAATTATTTGCAACTTTCTAATCCAACGTAACAGTGACGACCACTCAATTTTCGAATTCTTATTGTATCATAAATTATTTTAGGTGAAAATGCAGGTACAGACAACTTTACGTAAAGTTAATAGTTAAAAGTGGTTAAATAATTTGATTAAATTTTCATCTAATAACTTTTAATTATCAATTTTATATGAAATTAACTGTACATAAATTTTTACCATTATTTTATCATCTAATAACAGAAATTTAGGCCGCTTGAAATAAGAATCATCACTCTGTTATATAATATAATAAAAATGATAAATACACAAAGAAGTAGAAAAATATATCTACAAACATTTATTTTTCTGATATTTTTTTCTATCACACCCTTCAATTAAGTTAGGAATGTCGATGGATCGAGTTTAATCATACCGAATTTGACCATAATATTTACTACTCTATTTTTAGAATTTCATTCTAAATTAACTTTGAAATAGATCAGGTTAATTCGGTATATGATTAGTGTATATAATTTTATAAATATTATATTATTATTGTAGAGTTAAGCTCTACTTAATTTCTAAAATTGGAAATTGTACCAATTTAATCCTTAACTTTTTAATTGCTACAATTTGATCTTTTAAATTTAAAAAAATGCACCAATGTAATTTCTTGTATATTTTTTGTCATTAGAGCTCAACATCGTTAGTGACGTGGCTCAATTCTTCCCATACTGAACATATTAAAACGACATCATACACTACAAGAAAATGGAACATTTGTAACAAAAAATTTGTATCAAATTTAAAATTGTTACAAAAAATAGTATTTTGTAACAATAATTAGTGATTGTTACAAAAGGATAATGTTTTGTAACAAATGAAACAAGTTGTTACAAAACATGATAATATTTTGTAACAACCTGTTTTATTTTGTTACAAATAATGTTAGTTTTTGTAACGAGATGGTGTTTTGTTACAAAATATAGTAATATTTTGTAACAAAAAAAATAAGTTGCAAAAATTCAGAATATTTTGTAACAAAATATTTTTTTTTTGTTTCAAAAATTCCAATTGTTTTGTAACAAAACAATTTTCTGTTTCAAAAACTCTAATTGTTTTGTAACAAAAATTTAATTTGTCACAAAATTTAATATTGTTTGTAATAAGTTAATTATTTGTCACAAAATATAAGTATATTTTACAACAATTTTTTTTCAAAATGTTAAACACTTTAAGAATAAAAAAAATTATGTATATATTTTTTTCAAAATAATTTCATTTTGTTTCAAAAAATAAAATTTTAAAAATTATAAATATTATTTTAGATTCTTCTAAAAACTTA
>NC_029785.2:12597557-12604274 GCF_000816755.2 Arachis ipaensis
ATTCGAAAATAAATTAAAGTCATAATTAAATAAATATTTTTATAAATATTAGTATTAGATTAAAATTAGTTTTCAATTACTCTATTACCCTAATTTTATTAAAATTATTAAATTATCTAAAATTTTCAATTTCATACACAAAATCCTAATTCCTAAGTTAAAATCCTAACCCCTTTTACCCAATCTACACACACTTAACCCCCCTACTACTTGTTCAATCTTCAATTAGCCACGTTCAGCCTTTCATCACCGCCACACCGCTTCTCTTTCTTTCAAAATGTTAACACCCAGCAACAGAAATCCAAAGAAAGAAAGCAAAGAGAGAGAGAGAGAGAGAGAGAGAGAGAGAGAGATACGAGAGTGAGGGAAACAGAGGAAGGAGAAGGCTGCTGCACCGGCGTCGCGCCTCACCGCCGTTCAGCTTCCTTCTGCTCACGTCTGGTCCGCCGTAGGGGAAGCCGTTCGTGATGTCGCCGTCGAATTAGGCTTGTCACTGCCGCTGCTGCCGAGCCGCCATCGATGCAAGAAACCGTGCGCGAGAGAGGGAGGAGTCATCGAGGGAGAAGAGGTAGCGCAGAGGAGGGAAGCGTTGCTGCCTGCGCCGCTGCCTTGCCTCCATCGCCGCTGGAGCTTCATTGTCGCCGCCGTGGTTGTCGCGGTGTGCGGGCTTCGCGAAGAGAGAGAGAGAGACGAACGCGAAGGACCAGGGTAGGAGCGAGGCCCTGTTCTGCGCCGCCATGCCTTCACGCCGTCAAACCACCACCGCCACTGCTAGGGTTTGACTCCGTCATGTCCTATTGCCGCCGGAGTTAGCCGCTATTAGAGCTGTTGTTCTGCCATCGTCAAACTTGAAGGAGGACGTCATTGCTGTTGTTGCCGGTAGCACTATTACTGTTCTGGTTCTGGTCTATTCTTTTATTTAATTCTGTTTTATTTACACACTTCAATTTGTCACTGCCATACTTGTGAACGATTTGATTTAGTATATTCCTTGTCCTAAATTTCCAGAGTTGTGTTTGCTCTTGATTTCTATTCAATTCGAATCCTTTGTCCTGGTGCAACCATCGTCGCTGCCTTAGGAAATTGACACTGTTGCTGTTCTGGTTATGTTGGAATGCCGCCGCTGCTGCAAATTTAGAACAAAAGAGGGTTTGTCATGTTTAATTTCTGAGTTCGACTAGCTGAGGTAGGGGATTTGTTTTGAAAAATAAATATTTTAAGTTATGAATGCCAATAAAATTAAATGAGTAACTGCAAATGGTTTATGGTTGCTTTGTGTGAATAATTGTTGGAATTGAGTTGAATCATGGCTGTAGTTGGTGATTGGTTTAATGATTTAATGTAGTAATTATTGACGATGTTGTGTATTTTGAAGTTATACTTGCTACTAGTACTTGTTGATGTTGATTTTGTGTATGGAATGTTGCTATGGCTGCTGGAAATTGATTTGATGAATCAGAACTTGAGATATGTTATAGATGAGATGCTTCTAGATGCTGTGATAATATGGTTACTTTGCACCTATGATATGAAATTGTGATATATTGAATTAAGAGTTCTTGGGCAACTTTTGGTGAGTCAAAATAAAGTTAGAAATGTGATTTTAGATGAATCCTAGGCTTGAATATAGGATTTGGTATGTGAGGTTGTGGGAAATACTTTGTGCAGAATTTCTGCAGAAATCTGCATAATTGGCAGCAGAACGAATGATTTTTTGGGAGCAGTCCAGACCTAATTTTTAAATGAAATTATTTTTCTGTAAAACTTTAGTGTGTCCTGAAAATTCCATAAAAATTTCAGGGAATTTGGCCAAGTGGTTTGGAAGATATGATTTTTTGAAGTTTAGTAGTTGCTGCAGATTTTTCTGGTTTTCTGGTTCTGCAGTACCAACTTTCAGACGCTATAACTTTTAATTTAAACAGAATTTTGAGTTGATTTCAAAAGGATTTTAAAGATCTATCAGTCTATTTTAAGTGAGTACAAGTTTCATGTTCATATTTATTTTGTAGACTTAGATAAGTCACTTGGAAGCTCGGTTGTTTGCTGGAAACTCTGAACTGGTTTATGAAAACAGGGCTCCACTTTCAATTGATAATTAATTAATCAAATGAAGTGATATGAATTTGAAACTTGTGGATTCTGAAACTTAGGGATGTTGACTGTAATCTCACCAAAATTTAGAAGCAACGGATTAGAATTGAAATTATTATGGAATTTATGTTATTATGGAATTTATGTTTGCATGCCTTGCCTAGCTTCTTAATCATGCCATTTTTTGTTTTGTTTTGTTTGTATTCTCGCAGTCCTGATTATTTGATGTGTTCTGCTATTGGAATTGGAATACTTCACTATTGCTCTAGTTCTTAGTCTTAATCTTACTATATTTTTCTGCTGCCGTCTAAAATTAGAACAATCGGATAATTAGTATTTTAAATATGGACTGGTAACTGGCAATATCACAGGGCTTATGTTTTATTGGGTAAACTTTCAGTTTTTGCATTGTTGACGAGGAAATCTTAGGTTCATTTTAAATTTTTAACCATGGAACATCAAGATTTAGTGGATAAGAATGAAGAGAGCGTTCAATCGATCGAAAAGGTTAGCAATACTGAAGATCGGGATAATATGAATGAGGTTGAAGGTGTGAAATCTGAGTTGATTAATGTTGATGAGAGCAAGGATTTGCAATCTGAAACTAGTTCTATTCAATAAGTGCAAGGGAGTAATTCCAAGGGATTTGAAGCTGAAATTAAAGTCAATACTAATGCACAAGAGTACTCTTGTCTGAAGGTCAGTATCTAGAAAGCCCAGAGGTATGGATTTAATTACCCTATATACAACTAAAACCCTTGCAGAAATCCTCATATGTAGTCTTTGTTTCATATTCTTTGATCATTTTATATTTGTTAATCATATGATCAGACAAATCTGCTGAATATTTTAATTGATTATCTTGGTACAATTCTTAGGTGTCATTACTATCTTTGTGATTGTTGTCTGATGGTGTAGGCTGTTGAGTTTGGACGAAAGCTTGCTAGCAAACTCTTCTTTTATCATGTTCTATGGTGCCTTATTATTTTACTCTAGTGCCTTATTATTTTGATTCTATGTTTTGTATTTTTTTGGTGATTTTGATACTTTTTGTTTTCTTAAATTTTTGTGTTTTTAGGTAACTACATCATCATCATTAACATAGAAATATTAATTCAATTTTGTTATTGATTTTGTGTTTTTTACAATGCATTGAATTAGGATAGTTTGTATTGTGGAGTTATAGAAAACCGCCTTGGAATTTAGTTTACATAGAGCCCTTTGAAAGTGATAGTCGCTGTGATGCTAGGTTATGGCATAAAGGCTTAGAAATCTAAGTTAAGGATTCAAGTACAATTTCAAGAGGCAATACAAGACCGTGAGGAGCTAACAAAGAAAATAGATGTGCTCAAAGAAAAACTTAAAAAGCAACAAACACGCCAAAAGGAAGAATAAACTCGAGTGAAAGTTCAATTGGAAGCTCAACAAGCTGTTGTGAACTCTCTCATAGCGCGATTTGACAATGAAACAAACTAGACCCTAAAGGTACTTCTAAAGTTGCTTATGGTTTTAATACATTTTCGTAGATGATTCCCATTTTATATTAGTATACTTTAATTTGTATATGGATTTATTTATCACATTTTACTTGTGTCATGGTTGAAAAAATGACAAATGTCCTATTATTTGGTTTGATAAATTTGGTTGGATATGGCTGAGACATAAGTTGTGAATTGGTTGTGTTTGTTGGAACCGTGGATGGTGGAAATATCCAAGTTTTAGGGGAGGTGCTGCCAAAATTTTTCTAAACATTTTAGATAAAACTTAGTGGAAAAATTATAATTAGTGTTATATCTTGTTTCTAACTTTTTTGTTTCGGTTTTTCTTATTTACAGGAGTGCTGAAATGGTGACCATATGCTACCTTGAGGGCTCAAGAATGTTTTGATGCATAGAGATACTAATCTATGTTAGAACTTTTATGTTTTGGTTGAACTAATCAATGTACTTACTAGCTAATGTTATTTTGTTTCAAGACAATTTTAGCTAAAAGGATCTTGTTTGACTTATGTATATTTTTGCATATTATATAAATGTAAACTTGCTTATTAAAATCGTTAATATATTAGTTAATTTAAAAAATAATTTAGTAAATTATGCATGTAATTTGTAATTAAAAAAAAGTTGTTATAAAATAATTAATTTGCTTTCGTAACTAAAGAAAAAAAATGTTACAAAATCATGTTACATTTTGTAACAAAATTTTTTGATAGGAAAAGAATTGACTGTCACGAAAAATACCTTCAAGATCAAAATTTGTTACCACTTTTGTAACGGCTTCTGGTTTTTTGTATCAGAAAAAATTGTTATAAAATATGGTATTGAATTGTAATAGTTCCATTTTTCGTTACAAAAACTTTTTGTAACGGGACTTACTGCAATGGACCCTTTTTTTGTTACAAAAAACTTTTGTTTCAAAATTTCGACGTTTTGTAACAATATTTTTTGTTACAAATGCGCCTTTTTCTTGTAGTGGTAGTGTTTTGGCACTAAAGAAGGTACTAAACGACGTTGTTTTAGGATTTCAACAAAACTAAAACATTAAATCCCTCCTTTATGATCACTTTGTCTTCTTTTTCTCCATTGAACTTCAAACGAAAAATAAAAAAATTAACTCTTCCATAGGTGAAACGAATAGTTAGAGGAGAAAGTATTTGTGGTCATCACCTTTTGGTTTTCACGAAGTGTGTATCGGCGTCATAGAGGTTAAAAAGGGGTTTTAAGGTATCCACAAACACTTTCTCCTCCAACAACGTTCAATTCTTTTCACTCGTGGAAGATTTTTTTTTTTTTTTTTTGAAGTTAAATGGAGAAGGAGAAGACAAAGTGATAAAAAAGAAGGGTTTAACATTTTAGTTTTGTTGAAACCCTAAAACGACGTTGCTAAGTGCCTTTTTTAGTGCCAAAATGCGTATGATGTCGTTTTAATTAGGGGTGCTCATGGATCAGATTGTATCCGCAAATCCGCAGTAAATATCCGCATTCGATTCGAAAATTACGGATATAATCCGATCCACACATTGATCGGATCGGATAGGATCTGATCTGCACCCTTTAAGGATCAGATTGCGGATATCTGCTCTATATCCGCATATCCGATCCGCAGATCCGCACAATAATATATATATATATATATATATATATATATATTTTGGTATTATATTTACTTGTTTGTATGTTTTAGTTAGTAATTATTATTCATATATTGTATTTTTTTATTTATGAAAATTTTGATTAAAAATATTTTAGGAATAAATAAGTTTAAAAGTATGAAAGAAATATTTTTATTGAATTTTATACATAGAAATATGATTAAAAAGAGAATGTTCAATTATGCGGATATATCCGATATCCGATCCGATGGAAATTGTGCGGATCAAATCGAATTTTCGATCATATCCGATCCGATCCGATTCACGTACACCCTTAGTTTTAATATATCAAGTGTGGCAAAGGTTAAGCCATGTTACCAACGGTGTTGACCTCTAATGATGAAAAATACATAAGTGACTATATTCGTGCATTTTTTTTAAATTTAGAAGATGAAATTATAACAATTAAAAAATTAAAAATTAAATCAGTGCAACTCGCTAATCACTGGTACTAAGTGAGGCTTAACTCAATTATTGTATANTCTGAAACCAACCCAAAAATTACATTTTATAAATTTAAATCCGACAAAATATACTTTGGACCTAGAATGGGGGAGGTCTTGATTCTTGAACACCCGGGCCGACTCCAAGTTGCTTCTTTCTTTTTTTCTTTTTTCCCCTTGCATTATTTGAGGAGTTGTTTCAGACGCTTAGTCGCTTAGAGAGGGCAGGTGACCCGCTTAGCGGGAACAGCAAAGAGACGAGTAGCTAGAGGAGCAGTGAGTCCAAAGACATCACTCATGTCCATCTCACTCGGCTTCATCCCATCAGGCAACTCCCACGTGAAGCAATGGAGAAGGTGTGCCACTGCCAACTCCAACGCATAAAGCCCCAATTGCATCCCGGGGCACGACCTCCGACCCGACCCGAATGGAATGAACTCGAAGTTACTACCCTTGAAATCCGCCACTCCTTCCTCCAAGAACCGTGAAGGCCTAAAACTTTCAGGGTCTTCCCACGAGTCTTTGTCCCTCCCTATTGCCCACGCGTTGATCATCACGCGCGACCCTTTCGGGACGAAGTATCCGGACACCGTTGCATCCTCCGCTGTCTCGTGGAGGAGGAGGGGGATTGGCGGGTGGAGGCGCAAGGTTTCTTTGATCACGCATTTCAGGTAGGGAAGCTTCTCGAAGTCTGCCTCCTCCACGCGCCGGTCGAGGCCAACGACGGTGGCGAGTTCTTGTTGCACGCGCTTCAGCTCATTTGGGTTCCTAATGAGTTCTGCCATCGCCCATTCTATCGCCGATGCCACCGTTTCCGTGCCTCCGAACATCACGTCCTGGATTGTGTTTATTGCTTCATGTCAGTTATTTTGGTTGAAATAATATAAGACATGAATTGAAAAATAAGTGATGCATATAAAGATTGACACTTAACTATTAACTATCAACTTGAGATAAAAATAACGGTCAGATTTTACTCCATACAAATATATATTTAAATGAAAAGTCTTTATATTTGTAATTAATTAATTA
>NC_029785.2:12604342-12605470 GCF_000816755.2 Arachis ipaensis
ATTTTAACTAAATAAAATTAAAAAATAGTTTTTCGTAATAATAAAATTTTTTAAAAATCTCCTACTCAGAATAATTTCTAAATAAAATCTCTTTAAAATAATCTCATTATTATCACAAATAAAAGTAATCACAGAAAAGTATAATTCTAACACTTACTTTGAAAAACATATCCCATATAATGTTTATACTTTATACCATTGTTTCTTCCACCCCCACCCACCCCCGGCGGGCGGCCCTATTTTTAATCTTCTTTCCTTTTGACCCATGGATTTTGTATATCCTTAATTAATATAAAACTACGTATTTTGAGTGAAATAAATCTATACTTAAAAATTGCGTGTGCTACATCATAATCTAACATAAAGTAATTGAGCACGAGCTCTTTGTGTTGAAATGAAACGTTCCTATTTTTTTAATTAGTGTAATTAAGTATCTTTTAAATATTGGTCTTTATTTAATTTTAAAAAAATAAAAAATAATAAATAAATAAATTTTCTAATTTTTTAATCAACTAATACATAAAAATAAATATTTAAATTAATTAAATAATAATGAATTTTTAAAAAAACTGATTAAATTAAAAGACAACTAGCATTTTTCTCTTACTTATATGTTCATTCCTTCCTATGTACTTCTTTTCATCCATCTTTCAATAAGTCATTTACAATTATATATATTAAACTAAGCAAGTTTCATAAAATTGATCGATTTTCCGACAAAATTTTCATTGGTTCTACAAATTATTAAATGCGATCATCGTTGACGTTTTACTTAAATTGAGTCCTGCTCGGATGTTACATAAAGACTGGAAAAAGACCTCTCTATTCAAGCAACAACCTTAATTTATTTAGTCAGCATCATGCCATTTAATGGTATTTAGAATGAATTTTTTTTTAAATTTTTGACTATTTATTTCAAGAATAAAATATCTTTTCACAATCCAAAAATTTTTAATCAATTCTGAATCATCCAAGTAACTAATTTAAGCAATCTTTATAAAAATAAATTATCGATGTGTGGGCCATTTAGATTAATAATAAAAACTGATTTGACTAAGTATTTAAATAATTAAAAATTAATTAAAAACTTTTAAATTATAAAAATATACTTTATTTTTTTTGGACAGA
>NC_029785.2:12605938-12607875 GCF_000816755.2 Arachis ipaensis
GGAGTATTTAAGTTTTTTCAAATTAAAAACATATAATTATATAATTAAACAAAAAAGAAACACATAAAATTGGGTATAAAAATATATCCATTTTATAACAGTGAACTTGAAAAGGCTGATATATGATATATAAGATGAAAACGAAAACGAAATAATTACCATGATTATGGCTTTGATATTCTCCTTTGTTAGTCTGATGGAGTTCTGCAAATCATCAGATTCATTATTCAACTTAGCCTCCTCACCATAAAACGCTAACAACTCATCAACCATGTCACTTTCTTCATCAACCTTGCCGTGACCCTTTTTCCTGTTTTTCTCCACATGTTCATCAATGATCTTGTCTATGAATCTATCCAAGGCCCCGCGCGCTTTGACGAGCCGGGCGTTAATTCCTTGCGGATCAATCCATCCCAGATATGGAATGAAATCCGCAAGGTTAAAAGCTCCAAAGAGCTTAGAAAACTCTTGTAATATAGAAATGAACTCATCTTGACCTTCTTGCGAACTAGACCCGAACGCGGCCCTATAAATAATATTTTTGGTGAGGTTAAACACAAGCTCACCAATGTTCACGGACTTCCCGAGGTTTTTACTTACGGTTTTAACCGCCGTATCAACCTCGTCTCTTACGGACTGCCATGACTCCGCTCGTCTACGGCTAAATAACTTCATGACGCAGAGCTTACGCATCTGACGCCAGAAGGGGCCGTAGTGAGCGAAAGCCATGTCAGCACGGTCGTAAGAAAGGTAACTGATGGCTATGGTGGCAGGGCGGTTGGAGAAGATATTATCGTGCACCTGGAGTACTTGGCGTGCTGCCTCCGGGTTCGAAATCGCAACCATGTGGAGGAACCCCATGCGGAGGTGCAAAACGCCGCCGTATTGTTTTGCCAGGTTGGCAAGACCTCGGTGTGTAAGTTGGTCCATGATGTTCATGTTTCCAATGATTGGCAACCCCTTTGGCCCTGGCGGAAACGGTGTCGTTTGACGAAGTTTTCGTGACACCAAAGGCAGAAGAAGTAAAAGTGGGATGGCGAACAGTAGAGCCATTCGCATTATTGGTTCATGTTGAAGTAAGTAATCCATTTTTTGAGGTGTTTAAACGGATTGAAAATTTTAGTGGGTTTTGATTTGGAAGGGAATGAAGAAGATATGGAGAGGGCGTGTATAAGATCGCAACTTCTAGTGTTGCTGAGTTGAGTAGTGGACATTTATGGTAACTTATATAACATGCTAATTGGTCAATTTTCAACCAAGAAACATTAAACATAGTTTGGGTTGCTTGTCTTTAATAATTTTAAAATTAAATGATGACTTTAAAATAACTTTATATTTTATCATCAAAATAAATTTTAACATTCAACCTAACATAATTTAATTCATATATATGAGTTTGTTAATAAAAAATTAACATTTTTTTCTATGAGATGTTAAATGATATTCTTCTATTCTTTATTTATAAAATATAGACTATTTTTTGTCCTTAAAATTTGACAAAAGTTTCAAAAATACCCCTAAGTTTTATTTTGTTTCAATTTTGTCCCAAAAGTTTTCGATTTGCATCAAAGATACATCCGACGGCTAATTTTTCAAAAAATTTAAAACCGATTTAATAACAATTTCATAAGAACAACTCCTCAACACAAACAAATCAAGCATAATTTTCATGCATTATTGTTAAATTGGTCTTAATTTTTTTAAAAATTTAGCTATCGATGGTATATTTGATGCAAATCAAAAACTTTTGGGACAAAATTAAAACAAAATAAAACTTAGGGATATTTTTAAAACTTTTGACAAACTTTAGGGACAAAAATATACTTTACCCTATAAAATATTTTACCTATTATAAAAATATTTAATTTAGAATATTTTATATATTTAATGATTATTGATAAATATTTTAAAAAATAAATTAAAATGTATGTTATTAA
>NC_029785.2:12607918-12610302 GCF_000816755.2 Arachis ipaensis
AAGTGTCATTTAAATATTTAATAATAGTGGATAATGTTAGTTTATCTTTTTATATTATTAAAAAAAATATTGGGTGACTAATTAATTTTTGTAATTAATTTTAACCAAATACATCTCTAAGCATGTTTTCCCTATCTTATTCACGTGATGAGCTTCAAGTGCATCTTCTCCTTCTATCCTTTTGGTCCTCCTTTTTTGGTTGAGTATTCTTTCTTGGATCTTCTTCTGAGTCTTTTATTACTTTTAGTACTCTTATTTCTTTTAAAAAATTCGATTACAAAATAAAACGGTAAAAAAGAAACAAATCAATGGTTCATTTTTGACCAATTTTTATAAATGTTTTCATGCTTTTAATATAATCAAACAAACACGTTTTAGACGCTTAGTCAACAAAAATCAAACACGTGCTTTTCTCTAGTGCGTCGTGTGTTACGAAAATAAAACAGAAAAGAGCCAAAGCAGTGGTAAAGTCTGATTCCTTTACATTTTTTATTTTTCTCTTTTTATTTTTAATATTTACTATTTTAATAGTTTCTTTTTTATTTTTTGATCCTGTTGTATGAAGATAGTATTTTATAGTTAAGTCATCCAACTAAAATTAGTCCTGTAATTTTACTGGCACAACAAAAATTTTTCACACAGACGTGCATGAAATTTCTTATTTCAAATCTGGCGATTCTTCTTCTTGTAGTGTTGTTTCTTTTTTCTTCTACCATTGCTGCTTTTTTACCATTTTCTTTTTTTCCTTTTTTCTAATTCTTCTTCTCTTAACCTTTTTTTTTTTCCTTTCCGTTTCTTATCCTTCTCATTTTCTTCTTCCTTTGAATAAGATGTTTTTTTGTCTTATTTTTCAAGTAATTTTGTTATTAATACAAAGTAATTTCTATATCTTATATTTTTTTTATGTGTTGATTGTCACAAAAGTTCTACGTATATTTATTGTCAAAAAATTTATGTGTATATATATTTGATAAATCATATAACCAAACTTGATTTATAATTATAATCAATAAACTTCATAAATAATATAATGAGTATATACCCATTTTGGTCCTCAAAAAATTTTAGACTAGACACTTTAGTCCTCAACTAAAATTAATTACTCAATTGGTCCTTAACAATTAACTTCGTTAGTCACTTAGGTCCTTTACTCCGTTAATTCTAACGGAGGACAAAATAGTCCCTGACAACTCTAATATGAGACAAAATGGTCCCTAATCTCCTCTGTTCGGAAACGACATTGTTCTCTCCCAATTTTGATCATATCTCGCATAACACTAACAGTCTAATACTGTAACTTCAAACTACACAATGCACACTTTATAAATTTAATGTTCATAAGAAAAAAAATTATCAAGTTATTCTCAACCAATTCATACTCAGGAAACTAATGCCTATGTCTCTCAACTAGTTGCCATCTTCGATGGATCCCATGAATATAGACAGCAAGTCTGATTTGTTAAGACTCGTCGTCGTCATTGCCATCTCCCTCCTCCTCTGTCCTAACATCTCCATGACCACATTGTCCACCACTCCTATAACTTCCTTCAGTTTCTTCTCCGAATCAATGTTCAGTAATCTCTTAAGTTTCCATATGAGCGGCAACGGTGACATTGCTCATTGTAATAACTTGGATGCGAGGTCGAAGCTGTCTGCCAACTTGGACTCCGGAAAAGAAGGAATGAAGCACTCGGTGTCTATTCCAAATGAGAATTTGCATATGATGTCGAAGGAGAATCTTCTCATGATGTCCTAATTTCCAACAATCTATATTGCTTGCCGGAGAGTGGAGAAAGGCATGCCCTTGGAGTAGTTGTGGAACTTGGTCTTGAGAATGTCGTGGACGTTGTCGGGGTTGGAGGTCATGTTATCAAAGACGTGGAAGTGGATGCTTTTGATGGGTGAAGTGCAGAGGAGCTGGATGTACCAGTCACAAAAATTTAGGAAGTGTGTGGTTCATGACAAGTTGAGGTAGGTGCGATACGTGTGACAATTACACCATGGCTTAATCTTGGAACTAAAGAGGAGGAAGGAAAATATGGAAAAGAAGACTGTGGAGGTGAAGAAGGAGAATATGAATGTTAGGGTTATGCGAGATATGATAAAAATTGGGGAAGAACGGTGTCGTTTTCGAATAAAGAGGTCAGAGATCATTTTGTCCCTTGTTAGAGTTGTCAGGGATCATTTTGTCCCATGTTAGAGTTTTCAGGGACCATTTTGTCTTCCGTTAGAGTTGACGGAGTCAAGGACTTAAGTGACTGACGAAATTAATTGTTAGGGACCAATCGAGTAATTAATTTTAGTTGGAGACTAAAATGTCTGATTTGAAATTCTTTGAGGACCAAAATGGGTATATACTCTAATATAATAACACCAAATTTACA
>NC_029785.2:12610580-12613662 GCF_000816755.2 Arachis ipaensis
AATAATTAAAACATATTTTATCTCATATTTTTAAACATTAATGACTAATTAATGGTCAAAAATCATAAATTCTGATAGTCATTTAGCATTCTTCATTTATTCTAAATAGGGTTAAGTACTTTTTTCGTTCCTAACATCTTAGGACAAATAGAGAGGAGGGAGAGCAAGAAACGAAGAAAATAATAGAGGGAGAGGTGGAATGAAGAGGGAAAAGAAGAGAGGAAGAGGAAGAAGAAGGCGCCGATAAGAAAGGGCGTAGTGGCGACCTAGCAGCAGCAACGCCCAGCTGCAGCAACCCCTCCCTTTGTTTGCATCGCTTCTTTCTTTCTCTCCCCCACGATGAACTAGCAGTAGCAGCACCGACCCAGTGGTAGCAGCTCCGACCCAGCGACAGCGGTGACCCAATACCAATGACGACCTAGCAGCAGCATGTTAACACCATACATGAAGCAGCTGTTGCATCATTTTCTTAGCATGTTTTTATTGGGATACCTTCTTTCTTCATTCAATTAATATTTTTTGACTTCTGCAAAACTTCAATATTTGCTGAAGACATATTTGGTGGAGAAGAGGGGTGAACTTGTAAAGCTAGTAGAAAGGTCTCTTTGGGTTAAATATGTGAGTAACTGATTAAAGTCATTATACAATATACGTATTAGCTTTTTTTCTTTTAATTGTAGATCTACAAATATACATTTCTGACATTTGTGAATTGAACTTTCTATTTGAAACCTGTCTTAATTTCAGTAGATGTACTTGATCCCTCTTGGACTCATTGTAATGAACGCCATTACACGAGCAATAAATATAGTTGAGGAACAAGCGGGTGGACAAGGTGGTACTCTCGGACAGCAGCGCAGCTAAGATCTGCAGTACACCATGGATTAAATGAACGCTGATGTGTGAAGGTGATTAGCTTAGTTTTTTTTCTCTTCCCGTCGTGCCCTCCTTTCTCTCCTTCCAATTTTTCTTTCTTTTGTCTTGCTTCTAATTTTACTACAATAAAGAGTATTGTTGTGATGGGAGTGTTGCAAGTATAGTGGTAACTGAAAAATGGAGCTATGGCAATATAAGTTCCAGTGGATGTAGTGCAGATAATGCGGGTGAGGTGAATAGTGGAGTGAGAAGGGTGAAGAAGAGAGATAATAATAAAGGGTATTTTGGTCTAAAAATTAGAAAATAGATAATTTTATAACGTTTTGTAATGTTGAGAATGATATTAATAAAAAAAATATTAGAAATGATTTTGATTTTGACCCAAATATTAAAAAAAAAGGACTTAACCCTTCTAAATATAATGATAACTGATTTTTTTTGTTCATTAAAATTTCATTAGAACTGAGTATTATGAAACAACCTTGATTATTTTGCTATATAGCAAAGTTTGATTATTCTATAATGACAAATTTTATTATTTTGGTGGTAAATTATATATTGTTATATTAAATTTGTTTTTGTAAAACTACATATTTAATAAATAATTTTTAATATATAACGTTTGTAAATATATAATGCAAAATTACCATGAAGTTCTATCTTTTGAAAGGAAAAAGAAAAAAGTATCCAATGTTAAATTAATTCTCATGAAATTTGTAATTATGCATGATGTACCAAAAAGTAATGTTAAGGAGAAAAGATAGGGCCAGAATCTGCTTTATTTAGTATTTATTAATTGTTATAATAATTAATAAATATTAAATAAAATAAATTTTAGTTATTTTTTTGTTAATTTATTTTAGTTATTAAATATTTTTATGTACCAAAATACCATCTATCAATAATTATTATTCAAAAGCTAGAATTTTTTTAAACATTTGAATCATTATATTTTATATAAGAATAATTTTTTTTTTTTACCAAAGATATGAAGACTCGAACTCGCAACCTCTTAGATGAGTACGAAGAGATTATGCCATTTGAGCTATTACTCATTGGCATTTTATACAAGAGTAATGCTACACATTATTTAAATCTTTTTATAAACTAAATTTAACTAAATTAAACAATAAAAATTAGAATAATAATTTAGTTATAATTAGTTTTTATTATATTAAATCAACTTAATTAGATTTAGATGTATAACATTATGATGTCCATCTAATACTTTATAACAATATATTTTTTAAGAAATGACAAGTATATATATTTAGTTTAGTGTTTTATAAACAAAGTTCATTTTACTTGTTTTAGGGAATATTAGTCTTTTTTTTGGTATTATCAGTTTTTTATTTTTATTTATTTGTGAATAATTTCTCTCAACGACAGTCATTTGAGCCGCCACAGCCCACATGCATGGTGCATGTAAAGGAAAAGGTTGTTATATGCATCCGTACATTAATTATCAGATACTTTATTATTCATCATTTTTTAATATATTTTTAAAAATATTTAAAAAATAATAAAAATCAATTTAAATTAGTTTAAATTTTTTATTTTTTTTTAAATGGGATCTGAATCCCCTTTTATAACTAATCCTAATAATTTAAAAATCAAATTTCTAAAATTAAAATTAAAATAATATCTTTTCCTATTTAAAAATCAAATTTAAATTTAAATTTAATAAAATTAAAATAATACTATCAAAATCAATTTTTTTTATTCTAAGTGATATATAATTAATTATTTAACAAGAGTGATGAATATAATTATTTTTGGATGAATTTCAGATGTGTTAAGAAATTATTTAGTAAGTAATTTATAATTTTAGATTGTTAAAAGATAATTATTTGTGTTAAAAAACATATAAGCATGAAGTTCAACAAATTTTGGATGTGTACCAAAAGTATTTTGTGTGTTATCTTATTATTTTAGATGTGTTAAAAAATTATTTATGTAAAAAAAATATAAGTGCGGATTTAAACAATTTTGGATATGTACTAAAAATATTTTGTGTTATATTATTATTTTGAATTTGTTAAAAAAGATATTTATGTTAAAAATATAAGTACAAATTTAAACGAATTTTGAATGTGTATAAAAAATATTGTGTGTTATCATATTATTTTGGATAAGTTATCAATAATGTAAAATAATAAAAAAATATCAAAAAAATAATGTGAAAAAGAAAAATAAAATAATGTTC
>NC_029785.2:12613840-12649438 GCF_000816755.2 Arachis ipaensis
GTAATTATTATATTTATTTTAATTTAAATTAAATAAAATTTAAAATAATTCTTTAAAAATAGGAAATGTAACTAGCTAAAAAATAATAGAATAGAATAGTTAAATTTAAAAGATATTTAAAGGCTGAATCATCTTTCAATGAATATGCCTAAACTACTATTGCAGGTATAATCCGACCAGGGGGCCATTGGTTTTCATATGTTGTTGACTCACGTGTCTACTCCTACTTCATTAATTAGCTATTTAGCTGTATCATCAAGACTGAAACTGTTCACTTTTATTGATTTTCTTTGACCGAGTAAAACACATGTACTAATACTATAATTAAAAAACAAGTCACTATCCGAATGACAAGGAAACCCATCATCAAATGTTAATGAAGTGTAGTTCAAGTGGCACCTATGTTAGGAATAAACCAATATTATTTATTGGTTTGAACTTTAGAATAAAATACTATTATTCTATTTTATTTAAATTTTCAGAGTTTAATAAAAACTAATAACTAAATATAAATAAAATTATAGGATTTTAGTCTCTAATATACTAGAATCACCTTGAATTGTTATTCAACTCGAATAAAAATTTAGTAATTTTGGTTGGAAAAAAATTAAAGAGCCATACGTTAAGATTAAGAATAACAAATCAAGATGATAATAAAAAATTGAAGTCTCTCAATCATACTCATAAATGAGGATATTTTTGCTTCTCAAATATCTTTTTTAATAATCTGACAATGATGGCCCTAAAATTAAGAAATTTAATAAATCCAGCAACTTAGGTTTTTCTCCCCCTAAGAATTTTTTTAGATATTCTCCAATGTAAAAAAAATGAAACATATCAAATGAATAACACATCACCTATGTTTTTATTAATTTTTTTTGTTACTAAATATTTCTGTTAAAAATATATTCGCACAGTTAACTATTATTGTAATAACATCATGATGACTAGCTACCAATCTACCATGACATTAAAAATGTGATAAAACTCCTTATCATATAAAAAATTTAAACGGATAAAAAGATATAATTTTAATACAATGTCTTTTAAATTTGAAACGTGAATTTTTATAAGCATTTTTGTCTTGTATTTCATCCTGAATTTTCTTTTTTCCGACAACAAAGACGAATTTTATATCTTTTAGTTAAAAAATTCCTNNNNAGAATTCTTCTTCTTCTTCTTCTTTTTTTTTTTTTCTTTTAAAAAATAATCTCCTTGTTTGAAAGTTATTGTCTTTTTGCTAATTTTATTTATCAAGTCATCACATTTCAATGCAAATACAGTGAATGAACCCTTAGCACAGATATAACGGATTAACGGGGGATATATGTTAATATATCTTACTTTGCCAGCAAAATCCAACTTTGCTTTCATAGAAGATTTCCTTTATATACATAGAAAAAAAAAATTGAAATAACACAAGTATATATAACTTTTAAATTGTTACATCGATTGAATAAAATTATATTTAATTTGTTAAACAATTGTCATCTTAAATAATTTCATATTGATTATTATTTTTTATTTTAATCCTTTTTATATCATGTATAAATAAACATTAGATTAATTCGATTGGTCCCTGTTCGGTAGGTCGGGTACCGGACGGATCGGGTAAATATCCTGATCAACAAAAGGGCAAGTTATAACAACCACCTCTTCTAGAAACAAAATTAAATTCGAAATTTGAAAATCAGTTAGGAGATAGGCTTAGAATTTTAAATTTATGGATAGGAATCTAGTAACCACCCTCCGTTTGAAATTAAAATTATCCCAATCACCCTATCCCCAGATGTATATAAATAGGAGTGCACCTATAGGTGGAAAATCACTCCTCTCAAATACCAAATCCTCTCCCTTCTCTCTTTACAAAAATATATTCTGTGTGCAAACACAAGAGGCAAACTCAAAGAAGCGTTAGAAAAAGGGTAGAGAATTATGTTTTTTAATGCTTGACATGTGTTATGTTCCATTTTTTTTATTTTCTTCCATTCACGAATGTTATCATGGCATTAATTATCTTTCATCCTTTATTCATGTTGAGCATGCCTGTCCACCATGTCATTCATGTCTTCTTGAATCATTAGTATATGTCTCCTTATGATGTTCATTTAATTATTTACTATACTCATATGATTATATTATTAATATTCCCTTAGGTCGAGCGTACATGCTTCCTTATAATGCTTATTCAATCTCCTATATTATTATATTAATATTTCCTTAGGGCCGAAAGTACATGCCTCATTATAATGTCTTGTTCAACATACCATATTCTATTATATGCACATGTGTGATCTCTTACATTATTATATTATTATTTATAATATTTTATTCAAATATTTAATATACCCTATTCTTATTATGTACACTTATATGATCGTTTGCACCATTATATTATTCCTTTAGGATCGAGAATACATAATTTTTTTAATATTTTGTGCAATTATTTAAAATGCCCTATTATCTGCACTTTGATATGACCTCTTTCAATCCATGCTATTATATTACCAAGATCTTTTAATTGGAAAATCCATACATATGCTAGAGTCTCATGATTTTCATACATCCCTTGTATCATCATAATTGTCCCTTTTCTTGCATGATCTCTTATTATATGATTTTTCTCTCGTGTATGCTTAAACAACCTAATTGTAAATTAAACTGAGAGAATGATCCTTCAGTAAGGTAAGGTGACCCCCAAAGACAAGATATCGAGATGATCCCTCGGTAAGGGAGGGTGATCGATCGAGATGATCCTTCGGTAAGGGAAGGTGATCGCCAAAACGTTGGGATAAGAACCTTCGGTAAGGGAAGGGAACTCCCACATTTTATACCGGTTTGAGCTCAATACCCTCCATGAAAGTTATAAGTTAAGAAAGGAGAAAGCATGAATGAAAAGTTTGATTATGTTTTTTTTAAAAATTTATTTATGACTATGTTGATGTTACTTAAGATGTTATCCTTCTATTCTCTTTCTATGTTCTTTCCTTTTTACCTATATGTTTTACGCTTTACAAGAGGTTCATATTACATGCCATATCATACGACGTTCTTTTAAAATCCCGCACGTGGGCTGGAGATAGTTATGGAGGTGTTTCATAGCACTCCTACTGAGACGTTAGGTTCTCATCCCTTTTTCTTTTCCCATACTGTCTCCAGAAGAACATGGCACAGCGGATAGAGATGACGCAGTGTCCCCCGAAGGTAACTTCTGAGTATGACCCCTCGAAGCACGCGTGGGTAGTTACGACCACTACTACCGTGCTCCAAACTATCTACTTAGGTCGAGAGTTCGTGGAAGGAGAACCCCAGCTGCCCGTCGAGTCCTAGTTCATCCCACACAATGGAACCAGATCTTCACTGCGCGAAAAGGTGTTGGAGGAAAATCACGGATACCTCGATTCGTGAATAAATGAAGGGTCCTGATCAAGGATAGGATAGGACACAAGTATGGGAGCCTCTTCGACGAAATTAGTTAGGACGTATTAGTTTCTTTCCTTTGTTTAATTACCTCTAAGCATTTTATTTTGAACCGTACTCATGGATAAGTTTATTATTTATTACCGTTTTAGTACTGCTTGTTTTCCTCTTCACGCGTACTTCCTCCCTCCCTTGCATAACGATTAAGTTCAGTCTCTTTCTCTATCGAGTGTGGCACCTTATTTAAAGACCCTCAAAGATAGGATATATCTTAGGGTGTTACACAAGTCGTCTGGTCGTACGTCTCCGGGTTGGAGTAGGCGAGGTCCCGAGCTCTTCAGATGTAAAAGGGGGGTGTCACCTGCAAAGACACTCCGACGCGCAAGTCAATGAAGTGTGCAGGTGAAAAAGGGGGTAGAGTCATATAACGTACCTCGGGGGAAGGGTAAAAACCTTTCCCTTATATACTGTGTCAGAGGTGGGCCCTGCAAGGACATGCCCACTTTCTATGAGGCGTTCTCCTCACAACTGTAGGTGAGCTATCGGGGACACGCGTCCGGGTCGGCTGTGGAGCGCCTTACCCCTGACCGTTAGGGTCGGGTGGCGCTTGGGTCGGGCCAACCCATAGGGGATTTGGGCCAGGCCACAACAGTGCCCCCACGCGCCAGTAATAGTCGTGAGAGCTATCAGTGGCGTGTTATTTCTTGTTCCATGCGTCGTCGTCAGGTCGGCCGCCCGTGGGAGGGACGTGCCCCCTGCGCGCGTGTCTCTTGGTTGTTGGGGCAACTGTTCGTCGCTTCGTTCTTCGCGCTGAGCATTAAATGCTCATAATGGGTTGCAAAACCCTGTACGCAAAGACTATTTTGCCCCCAAGTCTTTCGCGCTTCCTGGGTGGCAGTTTTAAAAAATTTGTTTCAATTTTCCCTTTTTCCACTCTCGCTCCTACCATCTCATTCTTCTTCACCCAGAAAATCCCAGAGCATCCCAGAGCTTCATCCTAGCATCTCCATGCATTTTTCCTTCTTCCCTCTCCATTTTCACAACCGTTTCAGGTAACCTTTGGTCTTCTCTCTTTTCTGCTTCGTTGTTGTACGCTTGTTGTTTGTATCTGCTTTGCGTTCTTGCTGTCTTGTTTGATTTTTGTTGCTAGATGACTTTTTAGTGCTAAGTAGATGTGTTAGGGGAGGGGTACCATTCCAGGGTAGATTTTTAGGTGGCTTGCGTGATAGGTATATCTTTAGCCATGCTTGATCTTAACTGTTGAATAGGATGGACATAGTTTCTGGGTTTTTCCCGGACTCCCGACCTCATAGACTAATGGAGTGGTACCCCCACTGTAGGTATGCCTTGCGTCGTCTCCCGGGCTTCTGTTTCCGCCGCGAACTATGACCCCTACGCTTGGGTGACCTCAGATGTGAAGGACTCGCCGAATCAGATGGATCTGGAGGAGTTGACTGAGTTTCTGCAAGTCGGGTATCTGTGCGGGGGACAGACGAGGAGGCCAATTACGAGACCTTCGTTCCTGCCCCCAATGAGCGGTTGTATGAGATTAATTTTTGCTCTCCCCGGGTTGCTGACTGGATTTGATTTTACAAAGCCATGTTCACCCAGGTTCGCATACCGTTTTCCGATTTTTAGATGTCGCTTCTTAATCGGATATCCATGTCGCCGTCGCAGCTCCATCCGAACAGCTGGGCTTCTATCCGCTGTTTCGAGATGGTTTGTGAATATCTCGAGCTGCCGGTGTCGGTGGATGTCTTTCTCTTCTTCTTCAACCTTACCAACCCCTCCAGACAAGGGAAGGCGAGGAAAGGGTTCCTGTCCTTCCGGTCTGCCCAAGGTTGGAGGGTATTTGGCCTGTTCGAGGACTCCTATCATGGGTTCAAAGACAAATTCTTCAAAGTTCGACCCGTCAAAGGTCCCCATCCCTTTTGGTTGTCGTTAGAGGGGGAACGCCTCATCCCGACGTATTGGAGCTTCGGGGCGGGGTCTAATTCTTTCATTAAGGTGACCTACAAGGGAATGTCCCCTGTAAATAAAAGGATTGCCGATGTGTTGTTTGCTCTTTTTGGAAAGAACCCCGTGAACCCCCACCTCCTTATGGGTGAACGGGAGTCCGCCAGGAGTTATATTTGTGAGCTGTTTTGTCTTGTACTTTTGCATTGTTTATTATTTAATTTGCTCTTCCCGACTTCACGATTAACGTATTTATTTCTCTGTTGTAGTGGAGATGTCTGCTTCGGTAACCGGGCTCGAAAATTTAGTCAAGACCTTCTTGGAGGATAGCGATAAGGAGAAGGCTGACGAGAAGGATGCCGGGAAGCCGGAAGGCCCTACCGGGGAGAAGGAGAATCAAGCTGTACCTTCCCCCCGGGACGTCGAGATGTCCGACAAGAATTCTGCCGGGATGCAGGCTTCTCCCGTTCCCGATGAGACGGCCGGTATTGGGCAGTCGTCCTCTACTCATCGGGAGTATAATGATTTGAAGCTTGTCCCTACTCCCAAGAGACAAAGGGCATCCTCCAGCCCGGAAGGAGCTCTCACTGTGATGGAGAAGAACTTCGATGCTGGGGCCTTTATTGATAATCAGCTGATTCCCAGTACGGAGGATCACTTCCTTAGTACCGAACTCGCGGGGCAGGCGAGGTGGATGTACCGCACCCTTCTCCACGGAGCGGTGATAGCCCAGAAGGCTGAGTTCGAGTTGTCGGGCATACAGGCGTTGCAAAGGAAGCTCGATACTGCTGCCCAGGCTAACAACGAATTCAAGGTCCAGGTTGAAAAGCTTCAGGAACAACTGGCCGTGGCGGAGAGGGGGCGCAAGGATGCCAAGGAGAAGGCTGCGTCCTTTGAGGAAAAAATGAATGCCTCCGACGCCACCGTCTCCCATCTAACCGAGCGGGAGATGACTCTAGAGAGCCAGCTTAACGCCGCGCAAGGTCGGGTGGTCGCTGTGGAGAAGGAGCGTGACGCGGCCGTCTCGTCGGCTGAGGCTGCGCGAGCCGAGGCGGAAGAGTTAAAAAGGAAATATAAGGCAGTCAGGGAGCAGGGAAAGAACGCGATCTTTATGACCGTAGAGGCTCTCAAGGCCCAGGTGAAGATCGTGGTCCCAGAATTCGACACGTCGGCTATTGGAGTCTTTAAAACAATCCAGGACGGCAAGATTGTCGACATGCCCCGGAAGTGAACTCTTGTAACTTGTGCTTTTTATGTTTCCTTGTAGAATACTTGTTGAAACCGTTAACTTTTATACTTTAGTGGTCGCCTGGTCGGCTTTATGATTATCGCCTTTATCTTGTTTGGTAGCATTTTATTTCGTTACCATTTTTCGGCGTGGACTTATCGCTTGTGTCCATTTTGCCGTTTGTGTTGGTAACTTGGTTGAAATCGTCTTGGTCTTATTATCGTGACCGTTTGTTATGGCTATGATTCGGTTGGCTCCCGGGGTGATCAGTTCCGGGTTGCCGTTGAAGAACGCGATGGTGTGGGATACATATTGGGGAATAATAGATAGGAGAATTTAGACAAGTAAAAAGTAGTCGTTAGCTAGACAGTTCTATGAACACGGTAGGCGCTTAATGAAAGTAAATCATTGGAAATTAACATTTGATAAAATTAAACACCTATCTAACTCGCCGAGCTGTTTGGCTAGTGTGCCCAAGCTACGAGTAGAATCTTCTTAGGTTACCTGCATTCCATGTTCTCAGGATTTCTTTGCCGTCGAGTCTTTCCAGCTTGTAGGCGCCTTTGCCAAGCACTTCTTTGACTCTGTAGGGGCCTTCCCACTTTGCCGCTAGCTTTCCTTCTCCTGGGGACGGTGGCCCGATGTCGTTTCGCCGCAATACGAGGTCTCTTTCCTCAAATTCCCTTCTGAGGACCTTGGTGTTGTATCGCAGGGCTATCCTCTGTTTCAGCGCTACCTCTGAAAAGTGGGCCATCTCTTTGACCTCGTCTACCAGGTCTTTGTCCACTGCTTCTTCTACTCCTGCAAGGAGTAGCCGCGGACTTGGCTCTCTGATCTCCACGGGTATCACTGCTTCGATCCCGTATGTTAAGCGGAAGGGGATTTCCCCGGTGGAGCTTTGCTCGGTTGTTCGGTAGGACTAGAGAACCGAGGCAAGCTCGTCGGCCCACGCGCCTTTTTTGCTATCTAAACACTTTTTAAGGCCCAGTAAGATGATCTTATTTGCAGACTCCACTTGTCCGTTTGTTTGGAGGTGTTCAACTGAGGAGAACTTCTGTTTTATCCCCAAGCCGGTGAGTAACTGTGCGAACTTCTTGTCAGTGAATTGCGTCCCGTTATCCGAGATGACGATTTCCGGGATGCCGAAACGGGTTATCACCTGCCTCCACATGAACTTCCTACAATTGGATGAGGATATGCTGGCGAGTGGTTCAGCCTCTATCCATTTGGTGTAGTAGTCGATGGCAACTATGAGGTACTTGACCTGCCCCAGGCCAACTGGGAAGGGTCCCAAGAGGTCGACTCCCCATTGTGCAAAAGGTCGAGTGGATGTTAGTAAACTCAGCTCGGAGGCTGGCGCTCTGTGGAAGTTGGTATTTTGTTGACACTTCGCGCATTTCTTTACGAACTCCTTGGAGTCATTCATCATTGTCGGCCAGTAGTATCCAGCTCGGATGAGCTTCCTTGCTAGGGCCTTGCTCCTGATATGGTGGTCGCAACACCCCTCATGGACTTCTCTGAGAACGTAGTCCGTCTGGTCGGGGTGCAGACACTTCAGCAAAGGTTGGCTGAGTCCCTTTTTGAATAGCTGATCCTGTATGATCGTATATTTGGCAGCCTCCCTTCTTACCGCTTTGGCTTCCTTTTCGTCCTGGGAGAGTTTGCCGTTTTGCAAGAAGTCAGCGATGGAGTCCATCTAAGAAGGGGCTATTTTGGTCAGGTGGAGGGCAACTGCTGGCTCTTTCATGATGCCTTGGATGAGGGAGCGGTTGCCGGTTCCGGGTTTTGTGCTCGCCAGCTTGGATAGGAGGTCAGCCCGTGTGTTCCTCTCCCTTGGAACGTGTTGGACCGTGACGTCTTCAAATTGTTTGCTCAGCTCTTTGACCCTCTCTAAGTATTTCTGTAGTAATGAGTCTCTGGCTTGGTAGCTTCCATTCACTTGTGAAGTGACGACTTGCGAGTCACTGCATACTTCCAGCCTCTTGGCCCCGACTTCATGAGCTAGAACCAAACCCCCTAGGAGGGCTTCGTATTCTGCTTGGTTGTTCGATACGGGAAACTCAAACTTAACCGATTGTTCATAGATGACTCCGGCCGGACTTTATAAAATGATCCCGGCGCCCCCGGACGTCTGGTTGGAGGCTCCGTCTACATGGAGCTTCCACCGTGTGCCCGTGTCCTCGGTTGGATTCCCAGTTACTTCCATCAGGAAGTCTGCCATTGTTTGCACCTTAATCGCATGTTGGGACTCGTAGCCTAGGTCGTATTGGGATAGTTCGATGGCCCAGGTCATCATTCTTCCCGCTAGATTAGGCTTTTGGAGCACCTGACGAATTCCCTGGTCCGTTCTCACGACCACCTGGTGACTCTGGAAGTATTGTCACAATCGGCGGGAGGAGACCAGAAGTGCCAGTGCCAGCTTCTCCAGCTTGCTGTATCTAAGTTCTGCCCCTTGCAGTGCTATACTCACAAAGTAGATCGGTTACTGGGCCATCCCTTCTTCCAGTACCAACACCGCTGCGAGCGCCCCCTCTGTGATGGCTAGGTATAGATATAGTGGCTCTCCGGCTTTCGGCTTCCCGAGCACTGGGGGTGCTGCTAGAATCTCTTTGAAGTGGTTGAAGGCTTCTTCGCACGCAGGGGTCCACTCAAATGCTATTCCCTTTGATAAACCCATATTTTATGATATATTTTGTGCTTAATCTGAGTGATTTATTCAATCTTTCACCCACTTATTTATATTAATTGCATGATTTTATTTTCCTTTCCTTATTATGTGATGTATGTGAAAAACATATTTCCTATGCTTTAAAATTAATTATTTTAATTACCTTTATTTCCATTCGATGCCGTGATCAGTGTGTTGAGTAGTTTCAGATCTTCTAAGGCAGGAATGACTTAAAGGATGGAAAAGAAACATACAAAAATGGAAGGAAAAGCATAAAACGGAGTTTTTGAAGAAACTGGCAGCCACGCGATCGCATGAGCGACGCGGCCGCATGCCAAGCGCAAAGAAGTAGCGACGCGGCCGCATGACTGACGCGACCGCGTGCCTTAAGCAGAACACATATGACGCGGTCGCATGACTGACGCGACTGCATGACAAGAAAAACTCCGAATGACGCGACCGCATGACCCACGCGGACGCGTGACAGAGGCCACGCACTAGAAATTGCAGAAAATGCTCCCAGCAAATTCTGAAGCCCTTTTTGGCCCAAATCCAAGTCCAGAAGGCATAGACCAGAGGTTATGAAGTGAGGGAATGCATCTGTTCAAAGGGAGTCATCACTTTAGTTAGTTTTCATGAATTAGATTTAGTTTAGAGAGAGGTTCTCTCCTCTCTCTTCTCTTATTAGGATTTAGGATTTCTCTTAGTTTTAGGAGTAACTCTCAATCATAGGTTCAATATTCTTTTACTTTATATTTATCTCTTACTTTCAGATACTTTAATGCTTATATTAGTTATGTTGCCTATTTAGCTTATGCTACATTCATGTTACAGATTACTCTTTTGAATTAATGTTATTTGAGGTATTTTAGTTTAATATTGCTTTCTCTTATTTACATTATTGTTATTCCCATCTGAAGACATTTTTATTCCAGTAGATTTATTTTCTCTTTCTGGTCTTGGTTAAGAAATCAGTAACTCAGGAGTTATTAAACTCAAACATGAATGATAATTGTTATCTTTGTTAATTAAACTGAACTTCAATAATCCCAATCTTTTCTTAGGAAATAAATAGGATTCGAAGATCAAACCAATTAATCCCTTGGCCTTCCTTTATCTTGGTAAAGGTTAACAAAGTGGAATTAAGATTCAATTCTCATCATCATTGATAAGGATAACTAGGATAGGACCTCTAATTTCTCATACCTTGCCAAAAGTTTATTTACAGTCATTTATTTATTTAACTTGCCATTTAAATTACTTGTTCTTCATTTACTTTAATTGCTAATTAAACCATTCGCTCCTCATTCTCAAAACCCCAATTTACAATCTCCATAACCAATAATAAGAACATACTTCCCTGCAGTTCCTTGAGAAGACGACCCGAGGTTTGAATGCTTCGATTATCAGTTTATTTAGGGGTTTGTTACTTGTGACAACCAAAACGTTTGTACGAAGGGATTTCTGTTGGTTTAGAGACTATATCTACAACGCGACTGTTTTTATAAAATTCTTTACTGGCAAAAATCCTAACGTCAAAATGGCGCCATTGCCGGGGAACTGCAATTGTGTGCCTTATTATTGGTTATTGTAAATATTTTTCTTTTACTTGTTTATTTGTCTTTATTTTTCCCCTCTTTATTTCTTTTTGCTACTATGAATTCTCACCCCTTCCACTTTGAGTTTGGTTCTAATGTTATTGAAAGGAATGGAAGTTATAACAAGAACATGCATCAAGGTCAGAGCAATCAAAGATGGATGGAGCCAAGAGGATCTGATCAACCCTTTAGGCAACAATACCCTCCAAGATATCATGGACAAAGACCATGCTACAATGCATACCAAGCAAATAAACATGGTGGACAACCTTGTAATTACCAACAAGCCCCACCCTGTGCTTATAGACCATCCTCTCAACATAACTTCGAACCACCACACTCACAAACTCCTTTTCACCATTCACCACCGTATGATCCTCATTTACCCCAGTTCCAATCCGATCACTCCCAAACACCACCACTTCCCCCTGTGCCATATCCAAATCTATCACCCCGAGAATCAGAGGTTCGCCTCAAGGAAACAGTAAATCGACTTCAAACAACCCTTCATCAACTGGAGCAAGCAGTAAGTCAATTATCTTCTAGACGTTCGAACATTCAAGGACCTCCCACAGCCCCATGTGGACAATCTAATGAAGAGCGTAGTATGAAGGAGATACTAGAAACTCCAGTGGACAAGACAGAGCATGGCTTCGTACTGGAACAAGTAGAGGAAGCTGTTATTATTGAAGAAGAAGAGTTGGTTGAAGACTTAGGAGACGTTGAACCTCCATGGGAATCCAAAGTTGTGGAGCATTCTGTCAAGGATGTTACAATTGATGCTAAGGAGGATTGTGCGCAATCCCCAGAGCAAGTCTTTCATGAAGAACTAGACAGAATAGCCCAAGAAGCAAATTTCCTTGATGATGATAGTCACAAGCCAAGTTCTCCTAGTAATGCGCTTACATCCGCAAGTGAATTCTCTGAGATCGAAGAATCTTCTCCGAGTGAATACGAAGATGATACGGAGGTAGATTTCTCTCAACCTCCAATCTATGACTTAAGTGATGAGGAAGACATAGATGGCTTTGATCAGGACATGGATACATTTGAAGAATCCTGCAAAGAAGTGGAGAAATTCACAGAAGAGCACAAGGGAGTAGAACTCAGAACCACTGGAACCACCTATCCCAAGGCCATTACCACCCAATACAAGCTTCAAGTGGGTACAATCCTTAACTTTTAACTGTATTTTTCCACTTGAATATGGTTTGCTTGAAACAGATGGCCAGCTTAGAGCTCTCTGCGGCTTTAAGAGTAAAAGGGAAATGGCTCGTACTCAGAGCTGGTGCACGAGGTTTAATAAGGTTCCACGCTTCGACTCGAAGTACACGGATTGGCATCATGATCAATCAGATGGATCTCGGAAAACGTTTGGTTATCCTGGTGAGAATCTAATTTCTAAACCGCCCAGATGGAAAAGTATAGATCAAGACGAAGGCGGATTTAAAAGCAAAGTTTGGGATCCTGGAATCTATGCTAATAATCATCACCCCGGGAGCCTGACAATATGTTTGAAGCTGCTCAGAAGCTTTACATGCCTAGTTTGGGATCCCGGAGGCTATTGGCATTCCAAGCATTGGTGGAGATTTTTGGATGAATTTAAGCACAAGCCACCATAACAGGAAACTCATCCAATGTCCAACTTAAGGACTTTAACTAAAAGTGCTAGGTGGGAGACAACCCACCATGGTATGATCGTTCCTTATTCAATATTTTTTATTTATTTAGTTTTATTTGTTTTCAAGTTTTATTTTATTTTATTATATTGAACCTGGAAGTTTTGCATCTCATTCATATTAATCATTGCATTCTGCATACCTGCATAAAAAAAAGGGTGCGCGACGCGACCACATCATTCATGCGATCGCGTCAAGATGCGAAAAACACTTCCCACGCGACCGCGTCATCCACGCGGCCGCGTGACTTGGAGATCGGTATAAACATCCAACGTCCAGAAAGTTAGGCTGGAATCGTGCGGTCATTGTGCGTTTCGCACAATTGACCCACGCGATCGCGTCACTCACGCGATCGCGTCACTTGCACAACACGCATCCCACGCAACAGCGTGAGTGACGCGATCACGTCGCATAGGATTACACAACACCCCAAAAGGAGACAGAGAGTTGTGCTAAAACGACGCTGGATTCGTGTGTTTAGCACAAATTCCAGCGACGCGATCGCATGCCTCAGGCGATCGCGTCATTCACTCTTTTTGCCCTACACGCGATCGCGTCAACCACCTTTTCGCCCCAACCACGCGACCGCGTGCCCCACGCGATCGCGTGGATTTAAATATAACCCCCCAGTCACGCGAACCCTATCAGTCACGCCCCCCTCCCCAAACCCCTACACTTCCTCTCTTCTTCTTCAACCCCCAACCACCACCCAGCCACCACCACCGCCGCCGCCCCGTCACCACTGCCCAGCACCAACCACAGCCTCCTTCCTTCCCCTATCACCCCCCTTTCCCTCCCTTCCTCCGAACAGCAGCCACCGCCGCCGCGCCACCCCCTTCGACTGCACTGGACGCCACCGCCGTCATCCCCAGCCACCTCTTTGCCCCACTCTCTTTCTTACGCCTACCAGGTTCCGACAAACGCCACCCTTCTATCCTTCGTAGTTAATTCAAATTTTTCTGTTTATGTTCGTCATTAGGCTAGTTAAATATGCATGTTGTAGTGGATTTTAGGTTGTTAGGTAGCCTAGGATGTGGTTAGTGGATTTAGGTCTGTTTAATTGCACTGTTCGTGTTTCTTGTTTCATTATTTTCGCAAATCTGCTGTTGCTGTGATGATTGTAATGTTCATATGCTATACTTTCTTGTTTCATGCTGCTCTTTACTCTAAATTTTCATGTTTATACTCCTTATATGTAATTGCAGCTTTAATTTTGATTCATATGAACTATTCTGTTGCTGTTTATTTTCTGAGAGAATCCAATTTTAGCCGGAATGCTGCCCAAATTTCTGTAAAATATTTTCATTCATGTTTTGGTTTTAGCATTTTCAACTGTGCTTTCCTCTGCTTTAACCAAACCAATTCATGACTGCCAGGGCATGCTTTCTTATCCTTTTTGATTTCCTGGTTCCTAAACTGCATTTTTGATGTTTGATTCCAATTTTTGCTTTCTCTATATCTATTTGAATCATCATCATCCTGTTTTCCCTATTCGGATATGGGTTACTTATAGCTTCTAAATATGAATACTTGTTACTTGGAATATTTTCATTATGCCACTTACTTTAACCCACTTTTTACTGACTCACTAATGTTAACTTCCTAAACTCTTTTTCAATTCTAACCAACCTAACCTTTCAAAACTTCTCTTCTGATTTTCTTTCACTTTCTCTTAACATTCTAACCATGGCATGTTGTTAATTTTTCTATTTAACATGAATTCAATTACATTTTGGATTGTGAATTCTCCTTTTCGGACTTTTAACTCATATACAATCCTTAATGCAGATTTACTTAACTCATTTTCCTTATCCTATTGCTCGTTTGCCACTTTGTGTTTCTTTTGATTCTTTGCCTATTTGATTTCCTATTATTATTATATCCTGGTTTTCTGTTTTTCAGGATGTCTGCCAGCCAGAGAAAAGGAAAAGGCAAGGCTACTACTGGCAAACGTAAAAGAGGAGAATCCTCCATGTCCATCATAGATATGATGCACGATGAATCCTTGCGGGAGAAAAATTTTACCCCGCAGGAGAAGGCCGACCAGCTAATCCCTGCTACCGATCCAGTGAAGTTTGCAAACTGATACTGTGAGCTAAAGTATCCGGTGTTTGCAAACTCCAGGAACCTATACCTGGAAAGAACTTTGAAGATCCGAGAAGAACTCCAGCAATACACCTCTGATCAGATCAAACAAAGAGGCTGGTTCTTCCTGAAGAGAAACCTTACTGAGGTCAATGCATCTTGGGTTAGGGAATTCTACTGCAATTACTTCAAAACCTCCCTAGATGCAGTGAACCTTAGAGGAAAGCAGATTCTGGTCACTGAAGAGGCCATTGAAGATGTTCTGAAGCTTCTGCCTAAAACTGATCAGCTGGATGGTTATCAGAAAGCTGAGGAGGATATACGCTTCATGAAGTTTGATTGGGATACAGTCAAGGCCCGGATAGCCCTTGACCTGACCGTTCCTTGGATTATGGGTCAGAACACCACCATGCCAAAGGGAATCAAGCGGATTTACCTGAATGATGAGGCTCGGCTATGGCATCAGATACTTAGCAACTTCATTATGCCGAGTACTCACGAGACTGAGATACCAGCCGCTATGATCACCCTCCTATGGTGTCTGATGGAGGGTAAGGACCTGTACCTGCCACACTTTATCCGGTACCATATGGCCAGGGTCCACGTCCGAGGCACTCTTCCCTTTCCTTATCTGGTTACACAGCTAGGCCGTCGAGCTGACGTGCCTTGGGAGGATGCTGATGAAAAATCACCTGCTGCAGAATGCAAGAAGATTATCCCTCACAGCAGGAACTTTCTGGCTTTGGACTACAGACCTCCATTCCTCACTACTACTGCTGACACAGCCACACCATCTGTCGGCCCCTCTTCTTCCACAGCTACCTTTGCCACCACCACTGCACCTCCACCTGCCCCAGAGCCCATCTATCATCTAGTGCACTGCCTGTTCTGACGGCTTGACCAGATGGAGCGTCGCAACAAGCGACGCTATGAGCACATAAAGCTGATGATACGATCTGGCGACACCCCCTCCGAGCCTGACACACCATCCGAGGCATCTGAGGAGGAGACGGATGATCACGAGGCAGAGACCCATTCCCAGAGCGAGGCTGCGCAGGCAGGTACCCAGCAGGCCGCATCACATCAGGAGGCTCCGCCTCAGATTCAGGCTGTAGACTCCGAGATCCCTATCCAGTCAGCACCTCCTCTGCAGCAGCCAGATCCTCAGACCACCACCATAGAGACCCCAGCTACCCACCCTTCCAGTGATGACACCCCTTCACACCCTGTTTGAGTGAGCATCGGGGACGATGCTACATTTTAAGTGTGGAGAGGTCGCCATCTCTGGCGTTCTTTTTTTGGTGAACCACTACATACTCTTTTTATTTTATTTTGCTACTTTTTTGTATTTTTCTCTTTATTTTTATTTTTATTTTCTCAGTACTTATATATATTGTTATTTTTATGTATTTTTACTCTAATTCTGCATGTTGCACTTTAGTTCATATTTTAGCCATTTAGTTTAGTTACAATTCTAACTTACTAGTTATAGAAATTGTGGATTAATTAGTATAGTTTACCCTTTTTAGCATAAGATAGCTTAGTTTAAATTGAAAATATAAAAAGGAAGTAAACTAGGAACTTGAACATAATAGAAACAATCCACCCACCTTGTATATATAGCATTACATGTTAGTTAGTTAAATAGAATAGAAATACATACCAAGAGAGTGATTGAGGCCATTATTTGATTTTAGCTCACTTATCCCAAAATAGCCTACCCTTTTACATCACCCTTGTTAGCCCCCTTGAGCCTTTAAATCCCCTTTTATTCTATAAACCACATTACTAGCCTTAAGCAGAAAAACAAAATAAAAATCCCAAGATGAATCCTTGGTTAGCTTAAGATAGGAAATTGTGTAAGGTTTAAATGTGGGAAAACCTATTGGGAACAGGGATGATAAAAACAAAAAGGCAGAAAAGTTGAAAAGAATAAAATAATTCAAATAAAAATTTTTGGGAAGCATGCTCATGTAAAATCAAAATAATTGAATTACCATGTGCATTAAAAAAAAAAAAAGAATTCCCCAAATGTGAAATAAAGCAATGCACATAGGATAAAAATAATAAATATTGAAACATAAGCATGTACATCAAAAGTGGGAAAATATGGGAGAATAGGTAAAGAAGCCTTGCTTTACAAAGTATGTATGTTAGGTGAGATCTTAGACTAATCAAGGATTCGCTTAATTAGCTCACTTAGCCTTATACATATACCTTTACCTTTACCTTGACCCCATTACAACCTTAATTAAAGACCTCATGACTTTTGTATGTCTATATTTTATAATTGTTGATTGGTTAGATGAAGAACAAAATGATAGAAAGTAAGAATAAAAAGAAGAATAGAGTGATTAACCCAATAAATACTGAGTGATTAGAGAGTGAACACAAAATCCAGTGAGGGTTCAATAGCTCATTAACATATATCTCTGCTTAAACTATTAATTGTCTTGCAAGTTTATAAAATGTTTTTCTCTCCCATCTCAATTGTAAAGGCACTTTATCACTATCTAAGGTTTGGCTATATATATATATATGACTCCTTGAGAATGTGAATTAATTCAACTACATGCAAGCTTTATATACAAGTGAATAAAAACTAGAATTGCATGATGCATCCAAGTAGTTGCATTTAGATTAGATTGCATTGCATGGCATTCCACCACTTTAACCTAACATTACTCTTGGACTTAGCATGAGGACATGCTATTGTTTAAGTGTGGGGAGGTTGATAAACCCATATTTTATGATATATTTTGTGCTTAATCTGAGTGATTTATTCAATCCTTCACCCACTTATTCATATTAATTGCATGGTTTTACTTTCTCTTCCTTATTATGTGATGTATGTGAAAAACATGTTTCCTATGCTTTAAAATTAATTATTTTAATTACCTTTATTTTCATTCGATACCGTGATCAGTGTGTTGAGTAGTTTCAGATCTTCTAAGGCAGGAATGACTTAAAGGATGGAAAGGAAACATACAAAAATAGAAGGAAAAGCATAAAACGGAGTTTTTGAAGAAACTGGCAGCCACGCGATCGCATCAGTGACGCGGCCGCATGCCAAGCGCGAAGAAGCAGCAACGCGGCCGAATGACTGACGCGACCGCGCGCCTTAAGCAGAACACAAATGACGCGGTCGTACGACTGACGCGACCGCGTGACAAGGAAAACTCCGAATGACACAACCGCGTGACCCACGCAGACGCGTGACAGAGGCCACGCACCAGATATTGTAGAAAACACTCCCAGTGAATTCTGAAGCCCTTTTTGGCCCAAATCCAAGTCCAGAAGGCATAGACTAGAGGTTATGAAGTGAGGGAATGCATCTGTTCAAAGGGAGTCACCACTTTAGCTAGTTTTCATGAATTAGATTTAGTTTAGAGAGAGGTTCTCTCCTCTCTCTTCTCTCATTAGGATTTAGGATTTCTCTTAGTTTTAGGAATAACTCTCAATCCCAGGTTCAATATTCTTTTACTTTATATTTATCTCTTACTTTCAGATACTTTAATGCTTATATTAGTTATGTTGCCTATTTGGCTTATGCTACATTCATGTTACAGATTACTCTTTTGAATTAATGTTATTTGAGGTATTTCAGTTTAATATTGCTTTCTCTTATTTACATTATTGTTATTCCCATCTGAAGACATTTTTATTCCAGTAGATTTATTTTCTCTTTCTGGTCTTGGTTAAGAAATCAGTAACTCAGGAGTTATCAAACTCAAACATGAATGATAATTGTTATCTTTGTTAATTAAACTGAACTTCAATAATCCCAATCTTTTCTTAGGAAATAAATAGGATTCGAAGATCAAACCAATTAATCCATTGGCCTTCCTTTATCTTGGTAAAGGTTAACAAAGTGGAATTAAGATTCAATTCTCATCATCATTGATAAGGATAACTAGGATAGGACCTCTAATTTCTCATACCTTGTCAAAAGTTTATTTACAGTCATTTATTTATTTTACTTGCCATTTAAATTACTTGTTCTTCATTTACTTTAATTGCTAATTAAACCATTCGCTCCTCATTCTCAAAACCCCAATTTACAATCTCCATAACCAATAATAAGAACATACTTCCCTGCGATTCCTTGAGAAGACGACCCGAGATTTGAATACTTCGGTTATCAGTTTATTTAGGGGTTTATTACTTGCGACAACCAAAACGTTTGTACGAAGGAATTTCTGTTGGTTTAGAGACTATATCTACAATGCAACTGTTTTTATAAAATTCTTTACTGGCAAAAATTCTAACGTCACCCTTCTTCATCAAAGCGAAAAAGGGTAGGGCCTTTGCTGCCGACGCACCGAGGAAACGGGACAACGCTGTGAGCCTTCCCGTCAGCCGCTAAACATCTTTGATGCAGGACTCCTCATCTGGAGTATTGCTTGGCACTTTTCAGGGTTGGCCTCCACTCCCCTCTGGGTTATCATGAATCCCAGGAACTTTTCGGCCTCCATGGCAAAGGCGCACTTAAGCGGGTTGAGCCTCATGCCGTGTTGTCGGAGGGACGCGAACACGTTCTCCAGGTCGCTTATGAGATCGTCAGGGCGGGTGGTTTTTGCGAGGATATTATCCACGTAAACTTCCACCGTCTTGCTGATGAGGTCGCAGAATATTTTGTTCATCAGTCTCTGGTACATTGCCCCTGCGTTCTTTAGGCCAAACGGCATCACTCTGTAGCAGTAGGTCCCCCTGTCGTTATGAACGCCATTTTATCCTCGTCTGGCCAGTGCATCGGTATCTGATTGTAGCCGGAGTAGGCATCCATGAAACTCAGATATCGGTATCCCGCAGCCGCGTCGACGAGTGCGTCGATGTTGGGAAGGGGGTAGCAGTCCTTAGGACATGCTTTATTGAGATCAGAGTAGTCCACACACATTCTCCATTTCCCATTGTGCTTTTTTACCAGGACCACGTTTGATAGCCAGGTCGAATAGTCCAGCTCCCGGATGAACCCCGCTTCGAGGAGGCCGGCCGTCTGTCTGGCCACTTCCTCTGCTCTTTCTTGAGACATTTTTCTCCTTCTTTGGGCCACTGGTTTGGCTTCCGGTCTGACGGCTAGGTGGTGCGACATGAGACTGGAGTTTATGCCCGGCATGTCGGCGGATGTCCAGGCAAACAAATCGCCATTGGCTCTGATCATTTCCATCAAAGGTTCTTTTAACTCATGGGGGAGGTTCCTATTCATGAACGTGAATTTTTCCTCTGAGTTCCCGACCCTAAACTTCTCCAGGTCCCCTTCGGGTTCGGGTCTCGGTTTGTCATCGACTCTGGCGTCCAGGTCGGCGAGAAATATTCCCGATGCCTCTTTAGACTTTTTCCTTAACGAGAGACTGGCGTTGTTGCAAGCGACTGCCATTTCCAGGTCTCCTCTCACAGATCTTACTGACCCTTCTTCAGTTATGAACTTCATTACTAACATCCTCGTGCTGATGACTCCTCCTAGGTCGTTGATTGTCTTTCTCCCCATGATGATGTTGTGGGCGGTGGAGTCCCGTAGGATTACAAATTCGGCCATTACCGTTCTCCTCCCCTGTCCTTGTCCCAGTGAGATCGGCAGGGTGATTATGCCATCCGGCTTGATGAAATGGTCGCCAAGCCCTACGACACCGTGCTGGTGCGTCTGTAGGTCGGTGTCCCTTAGGCCCAAAGTATCGAACACATTGCGGAACATTATGTTCGAGTCCGCCCCCGTATCTACAAGGATTCGTTTGACGAGACCGGTTCCTACTCTGGTCGTTATGACCATGGGAGGACTCTCTCTGATCTCGTCGAACTACTGATCTTCCAGGCCGAACGAAATGGGTGGGAGCTTCCTAGTGCTTCACGTAGAGGATGAAGAGACCGCCAGGACTTTGGCTTCTTTCTTGTGTGCCGACTTTGACCTAGGTGCTGCATTCCTAGCTGTTACCACGTTCACTATGGTGAGGCCCTGGTCATCGTCCTCCGGTTCTTGGCGTCGCTTCGGTGCCCGAGTCCTATCCTCACCATCGTGGTCGCGATTCCGTCGCCTCGGCTCCCTTATGAGGTGGAAAAATGCGGCTAGCTTTCCATCCCTGATGGCCTACTCCAGTGCGTCCTTTAGATCAAAGCAGTCTTGAGTTTTATGCCCATAGCCCTTGTGATAGTCACAGTAGAAGCTTCGGTTTCCCCCTATTCGTTCCTTCAGTGGTCGGGGCTTCGACAACATCCCATTTTCGGCAATTTGTTGATAAACTTCCATGATCGGCACGGTGAGGGGGTGTAGTTGGTGAACTTCCCGACACGAGAAAATGGTCTGGGAGCCTTGCTCGGGCCACCGTCTCTGGCGTGTTCCTTTTGTCCTTCTCCGCTTCTGCGGTGCCGGTCTTGGTTGTGAGAGGGCTGCCGTTTGTTGGCAGCCACGACTCAGCTCACTTCTTCGTCGTTGATGTACTCCTTGGCCACACATTGGATTTTCTGCATACTCCACACTGGTTTCGTGGTAAGGTTATTTCTGAAGTCCTCGTTCAGGAGTCCGTTCGTCAGGCACAAACTCGCGACTAAGTCCGTCAGCCCGTCGATTTCCAGGCACTCATCGTTGAATCTGTCTAGGTATTTCCTAGTCGACTCGTCGGGTCGCTGGGTCACCTCGAGCAGGTTGATTGGGTGCTTCGCCTTTGCAATCCTGGTTGTGAATTGGGCTAAGAAGGCGTGGCTGATGTCTGCGAAGCCGGTCACCGAGCCCTGCGGGAGGTTATTGAACCACCGTATTGCAGGCCCCGCCAGGGTGACCGGGAAGGCGCGGTACCTTACCTCGTCTCCCACTCCCTCAAGGTTCATTCTGGCCTCAAAGGCCGTGAGGTGTTCCAGCGGGTCTTGCGTTCCGTCGTACCTCATGTCTGTTGGCTTGTCAAAGTGTTTTGGCAGCCGGACCTCGAATATGGAAAGATGAAATGGGATCGCACCCATTATCACGGGTCCTCGTGTTCTCCTCGTTCTTCCTTCGTCGTCCTCCGGATGAGCGTCTTCGGTTCCTCGACCTGTAGTGTGCCGCCCTTCTTGTCTGGCATAGATGACGGGGTCATGGCGTCTTCTAGCGTGTCCTCTTTCCCCAGCGCTCTCGGATTCAGCCTGGGGGCTGGGCATGCGTCTGGAGTTGCTCATAGAGTGAGAGCGGGAGTGGCTTTGTTCTGGGGTGTGCTGGTCGTGTTCCCTGTCTGTCAGCCGGCGTTCCAGGTCTTGCATCCTGTGGCGCAGTTCTTGCATTATTCTGGCGTGGTTGTCGCCAGTTCCCCCGAAGGGGCATCCTTCGTGAGATTGTGTTGGGTGTCTTGGAGGGGATCTTGTGCACTGCTGGGAAGTAGTCGCGGCAGCGTCCCCTCCGGGCTCAGCCTCGCGGCCTGTTCCACTTTGGACCAGTACGAAGTCCATGGACCGTTCCCCGGCAACAGCGCCAATGTTCGGTAGGTTGGGTACCGGACGGATCGGGTGAATATTCTGATCAACAAAAGGGCAAGTCGTCTGGTCGTACGTCTCCGGGTTGGAGTAGGCGAGGTCCCAAGCTCTTCAGATGTGAAAGGGGTGTGTCACCTGCAAAGACACTCCGACGCGCAAGTCAATGAAGTGTGCAGGCAAAAAAGGGGGTAGAGTCATATTACGTACCTCGGAAGAAGGGTAAAAACATTCCCCTTATATACTGTGTCAGAGGTGGGCCCTGCAAGGACAGGCCCACTTTCTCTGAGGCGTTCTCCTCACAGCTGTAGGTGAGCTGTCGGGGACACGCGTCCGGGTCGGCTGTGGAGCGCCTTACCCCTGATCGTTAGGGTCGGGTGGCGCTTGGGTCGGGCCAACCCATAGGGGGTTTGGGCCAGGCCGCAACAGTCCCTAACAATTAACTCCGTCAGTCACTTAAGTCCTTTACTCCATTAATTCTAACGGAGGACAAAATAGTCCCTGACAACTTTAACAGGGGACAAAATGGTCCCTGATCTCCTTTGTTCGGAAACGACACTGTTCTCTCCCAATTTTCATCATATCTCGCATAACACTAACAATCTAACACTGTAACTTCAAACTACACAATGCACACTCTATAAATTTAATGTTCACAAGAAAAAAATCATCAACTTGTTCTCAACCAATTCATACTCCGGAAACTAATGTCTATGTCTCTCAACTAGTTGTTGTCTTCGATGGATCCCATGAATCTAGGCAACAAGTCTGATTTGTTAAGACTCATCGTCATTGTTGCCATCTCCCTCCTCCTCTGCCCTAACATCTCCATGACCACATTTTCCACCATTCCGATCACTTCCTTCAGCTTCTTCTTCGAACCAATGTTTAGTAATCACTTCAGTTTCCATATGAGTGGCAATGGCGACATTGCTCGTTGTAATAGCTTGAATGCGAGGTTAAAATTGTCTGCCAACTTGGACTCGGGGAAAGAAGGAATGAAGCACTCGGTGTCTATTTGAAATGAGAATTTCCATATGATGTCGAAGGAGAATCTTCTCATGATGTCCTAATGTCCAACAATCTATATTGGTTGCCGGAGAGTAGAGAAAGGCGTGCCCTTGGAGTAGTTGTGGAAATTGGTCTTGAGGATGTTGTGGATGTTGTCGGGGTTGGAGGTGATGTTATCAAAGACGTGGAAGTGGATGCTTTTGGTGGGTGAAGTGCAGAGGAGGTGGATGTACCAGTCACAAAGATTTAGGAACTGTCTGGTCCATGACATCTTGAGGTAGGTGCGACACGTGTGACAATTACACCATGGCTTAATCTTGGAGCTAAAGAGGAGGAAGAAAAAGATGGAAAAGAAGACTGTGAAGGTGAAGAAGAAGAGTATGAATGTTAGGGTTATGCGAGATATGATAAAAATTGGGGAAGAACAGTGTCGTTTTCGAATAAAGGGGTCAGTGATCATTTTGTCCCTTGTTAGAATTGTCAGGGATCATTTTGTCTCATGTTAGAGGTTTTAGGGACCATTTTGTCTTCCGTTAGAGTTAACGGAGCCAAGGACCTAAGTGACTGACGAAATTAATTGTTAGGGACCAATCGAGTAATTAATTTTAGTTGGGGACTAAAGTGTCCAGTTTGAAATTCTTTGAGGACCAAAATGGGTATATATATATCTGAAGCTTACCTAGAATCAAGGTGATTTGGACCTGAATGTGAAGTCCAGATGTCTTTAGGTGAAAGATCCGATGTCTTTTTCTGCATGAATGAAGTCGTCCGAATTCCTTGTAAGGAGGTCGGAGGTGGTATCTGTAAGGGACTCCAATACTTAAGTTAGCAATGGTTTTAAGCAGATTTTAAGTAGGCTGGAATTTGAAGAATACCTGAGGGTGTCAAGGTATTTATAAGTATAGATGTAGAGTCAATAACCACCTTTTAGAGTTGTTCACCTTTGATGGTGGTAGTCGTTCCCTTTTATTAGGGAGGTTGTTGAGATCTTCTTTCTAGATTAATAGGAGATATTGAAAGGGTTAGTTACTTATTTAAATAAGTAGGGTTAAGCCCATGTCGCTGTTGCAAACCTCTATTAAGGTTGGGTTGATGTTGAATTGGATAACATTTGTAGATTAGCCTTCATTCATTTTGGGCCTAGCTAATTAATGGGTTAAGGTACGAATAGTGTCCCTTATTAAAGCCGAGTTTCATTGGTTCGGACTCAAGCATTCCTAAGTCAATCTTGATCTTTCGTGGCTTTCAGTTCATCACGTCGGACATACCGCCTTTCTTGGGACTAGGTTGGACACTAAACATGCTTTTGAATATGAATGTTACGTTTTTTCGTAACCGTTCACGTATCTTTTTAGTTAGCTTAGTAACCGCGCCTGCCATTAAAGGAGGGGTAAATATACCATTTTGGACCTAGTGCCTATATATAAACATTGTCGTTTTCTCTTTCTTCTTTTTTCGCTTTATTTTCTATGCTTTTACTTCGTCTCTCTCAATTTTTCATCTTCTTCACTGTATTTCCATTTCTTTCGATCTTCTTCCAAGATTTTCCTATCTTGAAGTTCAATTTCGGTTTGAACAGACGTTTAGAATTGTTCAGCGTTACTGTCGCAGTTACTTCCTCCTATGCTTCAACAAAGTTGGTTGTTTTTTCTTCTTTATCCGTTTTTTTTTTGCTTGGTTAATGCTCTTTGGTAAAGTTTTATGTGGTTGTTTCAATGTTATTGCGAAGGACTGTTTTCCTGCAAATATAGGTTCTTACTTCTTGTTCACAATAGCTTCCTTCCTTTTTCCATCTTGCCTATTTCCTTGGCTATCATGAATCTTCATTATTGTTTGTAGAATTTGGTAGAAAGGATTTGTAGAATTTGTGACTTTGTTTGTTGAATTTTTGGAGATTCATTGAATTCTTGAATTTTGGGGTTTTGTCTTGTCCTTAAATGGTGCCATTTTCTGAGTAGTGGTGCCATTTTGCATTCTAGTTTTGCCTGAAAAATTTGGACTTGCTTCTGTTTTTTGTAGATTCTGACTTTTTTAAATATTTTGGTGTTGTTTTTCTTTGGCCCAAGTTGCAGCTTAGTTCTTATGGTGACATAGCTTTATTTTGCTTTTGTAGGTATTTTTCTTTATGTCTTGCTTGGTTCTTCTCAGCATGTCTTCTAAGGTTCTTCCTGGTTTAGACTAGGTAGATAGTACTGTCCTTTCTTCCATCCCTATAGTTGATAATGAATATGTGAAAATATTTCGTAGGCAGCATAGGCTTTGCACGACCCAAGAGGATGAGAGAAAGTATGAATTAGTATCCTATGACCCAAAAGATAGGATTTGCTTTCCCCAACTTAGTAATTCGGAAAGTCATTTTCTTTTTATGTATGACTGCCTGTTTACTAGGTTTAGGGTTACACTTTCTGTTTTTGATTTTGAGACCGAAATCCTTGGTATCTATAAAGTAGCTCCCTCTCAACTCTACCCGAACTCATGGGGTTTTATGAAAGTTTACCAACTCATAAGTCGGGAATTTGACCATCTTTTGTCTTCAAAAGTTTTCTTTTATTTGTTCCAACTCACTAAGCCTTTTAGCTTGAAAAAACAACACTGGCTCTCTTTCCGAGATATTCAAGGCCTAAAAGTTTTTTTTTCTATCTTTAATGAATCTTTTTATGACTTTGATGCACCACTGTTTCGTGGCATATTTTAGGCTGAATTGAGTGGATTTTATCCATTAATCTCACACTTATGCATATAAATTGCATGTTTTATATTTTCCTTCCTAATTCTGTGCTTTGATTGAAAACATGCTTCTTTGGCCTTAAATTACTAATTTTTAATCTTCTCTTATTACCATTCGATGCCGTGATATGTGTGTTAAGTGATTTCAGGTTTTTCAGGGCAGGAATGGCTTAGAGGATGGAAAGGAAGCATGCAAAAGTGAAAAGAACACAAGAAATTGAAGTTTGGAGAAGCTGGCAGCGACGCGCACCCATGGACGACGCGTACGCGTGGATGACACGTACGCGTGACTAGGATTTTGTCAAACGACGCATACGCATGGGCGACGCGTACGCGTGGGCGATGCGTACGCGTGATAGAGCGTCACATGCTGCAATTTGCAGAAAATGCTGGGGGCGATTTCTGGGCTGTTTTTGGCCCAGTTTCAAGCTCGAAAATGAAGATTAGAGACTGTAGAGTGGAGCTGGAAGGGAGAGGAATCATTCACACATTCATTCATACAATTTTAGGTTTTAGATGTATTTTTCTAGAGAGAGAGACTCTCTCCTCTCTCTAGGTTTTAGGTTTCTTAGTCTTAGTTCTTCTTAATTTCAGAATTCTATCTTGTTTTAATTTAATTTTCTTCTACTCTTACTTGTTTTATCACTTTAGTTATCTATTACTCTTGTTGATTCCTTTGTTTTGTCCATTTAGTTTATGAACTCTTATGTTACTCTCAATCCCCTTTTTAATGCAATTTTATGTTTCATGTTTATGACTTCTTTATTTAATTGTTGATTGTTGATTTCTTACAATTGTTAGTCTTAGGTTTTATTATTCCTTCTTAATTTTCTATGTTTTTATTTTGTAACCACCAAGTGTTTGATAAAATACTTGGTTGGATTTTAAATTAGCTTTTTATGTTCTTAGCTTAGATTGAGTAATTTGGAGTCTCTTGAATTGTCAAAGTCTCTTGTTGGTTGGTGATTGAAAGTTGCTAGTTGGCTTAAGCCTCACTAACTCTAGTCTTTGATTAGGACTTGTGAACTCAAGTTGATTATTGCTCACTTGACTTTCCTTCATTGTTAGAGGTTGACTAAGTGATAGCAAAAGGCAATTATCATCGCAAGTGACTATGATAATGGGGATAGAAATTCCAATTTTCAATCCTTGCTAAGACTTTTCTTATTTGTTAGTTTATTTACCTGTTATTTACATTCGTTGCTTATTAAACTCAAAACCCAAAAATATACTATCTCATAACCAATAGTAACATACTTCCCTGCAATTCCTTGAGAGATGACCCGAGGTTTAATACTTCAGTTAATTTTATCGGATTTGCTTTAGTGACAAACAAATTAAATTTTGATTGAGGTTTAATTGTCGGTTTAGAACTATACTTGCAACACGTATTTTTCCTCCGTCAGACTTCAAGAACTACTATTTTAAGGTTTGGGCTGTTGAGGGCGCCTAACCTTTTTTCCTAAATGATAGAGACAAACCCGCCTTTAGTTTGTATTGGGAAGATGCTTCTACCATCACTAAATATAATCTTAAATATTTGGATGAGGTAGAGGAGTCTATAGTGGCTTTTTTTTCAGAAGTGTTGGGGCCGAGCTCTGAACCTTGACACAGAAGTATTTGATAGACAAGCCGAGCTATGTTCGTACCAAACTAGGTAGCTAGCTTCTTTTTTTTTTTGTAAATACTTCTTTTATATGCGTTCGGGTTATGTAATCCGAGTCTCTTTTTTTGTGTTGTAGAGAGGATGACCAATGACTTGGATGTTTTGTTAAGAGTCCGACAAGCAAAGAAGAATGCAGTTGCTCAGGCTATTCAGCTGAAAGAGTCCAGTAATTCGGGTGAAACTTCATCTCCTTCCAAGTTAGATTCATCCTCTTCCCAATTGGCCAAAGTAGTCCGTCCTTCTCCTCCTCTTGTGAATACAGAGTCTCTGCCTCAAACTATTCCTCCCGTGCCTCCCTTCTCCGACGCAAGCTCTTGTAACCGAAAAACTCTATCTTCTGAGTTTGGACGTGTTCATGATAAGGATTTTGATGCCATTGCTTTTTGTGAGGAGCATATCTTTCCTCATATTTTATAAGCATGGATGATGCCTCCTTTAAAAACCACTTGTAAGTACTCGCCAAAGGTGGCATTTGATACGGATTTTCAAAACCATAAACGATCGGCAAGTGCACCGAGTCGTACCAAATAATACCACGGGAGTGGGTTATCGTTCCCACGAGGATTAACGGACTAAGCAAGCAATAGTCAATTGATTATTCTAGTTAGAAAATCAAAATCAAGGGTTTCAAGAGCAATTGCACGACACTTCTTGGTCACCCCTGGAGCTTCATTCTTCTTAGCGTGTGACATGTCCTTGCTGCGGCGTGTAGCATGCTCAATGGTGCATTAAATTGGTCTTCTGGAGTTCTGACCCAGCGTGCCATGCCTTGATCCTGCGTGTGACATGCCATGACAAGATCCAATCCTGTGAGGTGTAATTTGGGTGTGTGGCACGCCCTATATATGGCGTGTGACACGCCAATAATATGCATGGAGTTGAGCATCGAAGGCATATCATTTTGGCACGCCCTTGTATATGGGCGTCTTAAATGCCAATTGTTAAAATGGGGTCATGCATACGCCTGGGAGATGCGTACGCATGATTCGTCAAACTTCCAGGTCTTGTGCATACACGTAGGGGATGTGTACGCATGAATGCCCTTTCGAAGGCGTACCAAAATGACACGTCCATTTACTTTGGCGTGTAAAACGCCATGCATGCAAGGCCCCTGGAGGTGATTTTTCTTAGCGTGTGACATGCCCACTTCCTTGGCGTGTTACATGCCTGTTTCTTGCTTGATTTGTCTTGTGTTTGAGCCTCTGGAAAGTTGGCTCAGCGTGCCATACAAATGTCTTGGCGTGTTGCACGCTGGGTTCTTGAAATTGTCTTGAATCTTCTTCACTGTGCGTGTGACACGCCGGTTGTTCGGCGTGTCACACGCCAAGGCCAAATTCACCCCTGGGAGTTAAATTATTGGGTGTGTGGCACGCCTAGGAGTTGGCATGTGACACGCGTACTTTGTGCTCCTAAATGACTCCCTGGATTCTTGGCCTGGCGTGCCACGCCCCTATGCTGGCATGTTGCACGCTAGGTCCTCTGCTTTGGCCTGTATGGGCGTGTTGCACACCCCTTGTCTGACATGTTACACGCCAGTTCTCTGCCTCCCGAATGATGCTTTCTTGGTTGGTTTCCTTTGCTTGTGATTTGCTTCTCTTTTGCTATTATTTTCCTGCAATTAACAAGAAATCAAAACACTCAAAGTACTAATAAAATATCATATAAAAACACATAATAATCAAGAAATAATTCATTAATTTCACCTAAAAATATTAAAAAAAAAGTGCATAAGATGCTCATGCATCAGTTTTCAGATTGCAGGGGTGTGTTCAACTTTTTTAAAACAAGTAGAAAAAACTATGCTTGGCTCTATTCAGAGGAAACTAATCGACCTTAGGGCTGAGGTTGTTTCTCTCTGGAGACAATCGAAATTCGACGTTGAAAAAGAGGCTCTTACATCTGACCTTTTAAAACTTTGTGAGAGGGTGAAACAATCTAAAGCTGCTTATGCTATGACCGAAGGTTTACAAAAAAAAAAAAGCTAAAGAGAGTTATATCCGTGTCTTTGGGAAGAAGTTGGATCTGAGGGTGGCGCTGTCTAAGTTAAGGGATTAATATGCTGGGTTAGAGGAATCGGTGGCTGAGGGAATGGATGCGATGACTGAGAATCTGAAGGCTCAATTCCGAGTTCCCAAGATTGATCTCTCTCTTATTGACCCTGACAAGGTCGTGGTTGATGGGAGGATCATGCTACCCAAGGTTGCGAGAACTAAACCGGTCAATGAACCAGTGAAGTGACTGGTTCAATGATTCATAGGTTCAATCGGAATTCAACCAGTTTTACTAAATATAAAATAAAATTAATATCTAATTTAAATAACTTAATCAGATTCCAGCATAAACAATATTTTCACTCAAATCCAGTAACTAGAATTAACAAAGCATCACCAACAACTCAAATTCAGCAATCAGAATCAACAAAACTCCAGCAACCAGAATCAACAGAGTACCATCAACAACTCAAATCCAGCAATCAGAATCAACAAATCAGAAAAATCAGCATAAATAACTTAGAATCAAAATTATAGCATAACTCAGAATAAAAAAAATTCCAGCATAAATAATATAGTGAAGCACTTCCCATAGCACCACCAACAACTGAATCCGAAAATCAGTAACAAACAACTCAGAAATCAAAATAAACAAAATTAACAAAATAATCGAAGCCAGGTGACGGCACAGTTAATACTCCACAGTTGAGCAGAGAGAGACTTCACCGTGAGAGAGACTGAGAGAGAGGACGTTGAGCTCAGACCCTTGGACAGAGAGAGGAAACTCAAGAAAGAGAGACAAACACCAACAGTTCGAGGAGAAGAGGATCAAAGAGAAGTGATGGCAACAGATACCACGAAAAGAATGACAGAGAGAGAGGGATATCTGAAGAGATGATGACCGACTGATGATGACGAGAAGAGGAACGATCCAAAGAGATGATGACCGAATGACGGCGATGGGGAGAGGAACGATGAGAAGAGTGTGACGGTGGGATGGTGATGGTGGCTGTGTTTAGGGTTTTTCAGAGAGGGGGAGAAATGGGAGGGGTGGGGTGGGTAACTGGGCTGGCTTTATACATATATAGAGCAAACTGATAACCTAGAAAAAAAACCTGGCCGGTTCTGGTGGTTTACCGGTTAACTACCAGTTCGGCTAGTTCTTAGGCCGGCTTTTTGCAGAACAGCTTTATACCTCAACCGAATCAACTAGATGACTAATTTTCGTTTAACCCAGTCGAACCGATTAGTCCGGTTCATGTTAGGATCTTTGACTTGGTAATCCTCATTTATTTCAGAGGTTATTACTTGAGAATCACTAAACACTATGACTTTTGTTGCTCCGACTTCTTTGGCTAGCCTTTAGCCAGCAAGCAAGGCTTCATACTCAACTTGGTTATTGGAGTCTAGAAACTCAAATTCTAATGAGAGATTCGAGTTCCTTTTTCATTCTTAAGAATGATTCTTGCTCCACTAACAACTTTATTTGATGATCCATCCATATACAATTGCCAAGCTATTGGGCTTCATTGTTGTTCGCCTGTATATTCAGCTAAGATGTCGGCCAAGTATTGGATTTGATGGATGTAGAGCTTCATACTTGAGATCGAACTTGGATAATTCAACAACCCATTGTAGCATCCGACCTGCAATATTCGTCTTTTAGAGGATGTGCTTCATAGGTTGGTTAGTTTAGACTCGAATTGTGTAGGCTTGGAAATAAATTCAGAGTCTTTTGGAAGCTAGGATAAGGGCGTAGGCAAAATTTTCTATTTTTTATAGTTCAATTCTACCCCCTATAATGTCTTACTCATTTAGTACATAGGTTGTTATCCGTCCTCATCTTCTTGGACAAGGGCAGAGGCAATAGTCCTGTCTTCTATGATCATGTATATTACGAGTTCTTCTCCTTCTTCAGATCGGGTCAGGATAGATGGCTGACTCAAGAATTTTTTAAAATCTTGAAAGGCTTGCTCACATTCTTGAGTTTATTGGAATTAGTATCCTTTTTTTAGTATTGAGAATAAAGGCAAGGATTTCAAAGCTGATCTTGCTAAGAATCTAGACAAGGCTACCAATCTACCATTTAGTTGCTGAATTTCTTTCAGTCAAGTCGGACTTTTCATTTCGAGAATTCTCCTGCATTTGTCCGGGCTGGCTTCAATGTCTCTTTGAGTGAGAATGAATCCTAGGAACTTCTCGGTCACTACTGCAAAGGTGCATTTTATGGGGGATTTAATCTCATCTCGTGCTGCCTTATCGTGTTGAACACTTTTGTAAGGTCGGATAACAGACTAGTTTCTTCCCTTATCTTAACAAGCATATCATCCACGTAGTCTTCCATCAACTTTTCAAGGTGAGAGAAAAATACATTGTTCATTAATCGTTGATACATGGCTCTAGCATTTTTTAACCCAAAGGACATTACCACATAACAGTAATTTGCTTTAGGAGTGATGAAAGAGGTATTTTCTTGATCCAGCTTGTACATCGAGATTTGGTTGTATCCTGAATATGCGTCCATAAAAGACAAGTACTTATAGCTTTAGGCCGAATTTACCAGAGCGTCAATACTGGGGAGGGGATAAGGGTTCTTTGGACAGACTTTGTTGAGATCGATATAGTCGACACACATCTTTCACTTCCCGTTCTGTTTCTTTACGAGCATCACGTTAGCGACCCATAACGAGTATTTTACCTCCCTTATGAATCTGGCTTCCAAAGGTGCTCAAACTTGCTCTTCAACGACTTCTGCTCTTTAGGGCTAAGCTTTCGTCGTTTCTATTGAACAGGTCATGTGCCTGGGTAGACAACAAGCTTGTGCCTCATAAGGTTGGGGTGAACTCCATGCATGTTGGAAGCTTTTCAGGCAAATAAGTCAGAATTATTCCATGGGAACTTAACGAGTTCTTCTTTTAACTACTGCTCTAGATTAGCTCCTATGTTTGTGGTCTTTTCGACCTCATTCCCAATTTGAGCTTCCTCAATGTTTCCTTCCGGTTAGGGTCTCAATTCCTCACAAATTTGGACACCTCCAAGTTCTATTTTGTTGACCTCTTTCCCCTTCGTATGCCCTCATAGGTTCAGACTTTCATTGTAGCATCTTCTTTTCAGTTTTTGGTCCCTCCTTACAGTGGCTATCCCTTTAGAAGTAGTAAACTTCATATAAAGGTGCAGGGTGGAGACTACTACAGCAAGTCAATTTAGTGTTATCCGACCTGTTAGGGCTTTGTAAGATGAAGCTACATTGACCACTATGTAGTCTATACTCAAGGGTTTTTATTTTGGGTATTTTCCAAAGGTGGTGTAAAGAGAAATGAACCCTAGAGATCGGATTGAAGTATCTCCCATACCAAAGAGAGTATCTAGGTATGCTCTGAAATCCTTTTCTTCTAGGCCCAACTTATCAAAAGCTGGTTTGAACAGGATATCTGCTAAGCTTTCCTAATCTACCAGAGTTCTGTGGAGGTTTGCATTGGCAAGTATTATTATGATCACGACAGGGTCATCATGTCCAGGTACTGCTCCTTGGGCATCCTCTTTTGTGAAGGTGATTACAGGGAGGTTGGGCATCTCAGTTTTCTCACCGACCTAGTAGACTTCTTTTAAATGTCTCTTGCAAGAAAATTTTGTTACTCCTCCTTCTGCGAATCCTCCAACAATCATATGGATGCACCTCTTGGGAGTTTGTGGTGGTCGATCCCGACAAACCCTGTCTTCTTCATCTCTTTTCCTTTAGCCCTGATCATCTGACCTGTCTGCTAAATATCTATCCAACTGACCTTCCCTAGCCAATTTCTCGATTACATTTTTTAAATCATAGTAGTCATTGGTGGAATGGCCATAAATTTTGTGGTATTTGCAATATTCTGATTGACTTCCACCTTTTTTGTTTTTGATCGGCCTAGGAGGTGAAATTTATTTTGTGTAACAAATCTCTCTATAGACGTCAACAAGGGACACTCGTAACAGGGTGTAGTTGTGATACCTTCGAGTTTTATTCGAGCCGTATTCTTCTTTTTTCTTCTTTTTTCTTTGATTCCTTCTCTTTGTCTCGAGCTAGATACTGATTGTGTTGTCTTAGGGCAGGATCTCTTAACCGAGTAGTTTTCTTCATGTTGATGTACTTCTCGGCTCGGTTTTGCACCTCGTACAAAGAGGTCGGGTGCCTCTTTGATATAGACTGAGAGAAGGGTCCTTCTCTAAGGTCATTAACTAGTCCCATGATGACTGCTTTGGTAGGTAGATTCTGAATCTCCAAACATGCTTTATTGAATCTTTTCATATAAACTCGTAGAGATTTTTCGACTTCTTGCTTTACTCCTAAGAGACTTGGCGCATGCTTAACCTTATCCTTTTGGATGAAAAATCAGGTAAGGAAGCTTCTTGCTAAATCGTCAAAGCACGTAACTAATCTATGTGGTAAACTATCAAACTATTTCATGGCCACCTTAGTTAACATAGTCGGGAAGGCTTTACAGCAAGTTATGTCTGATGCATTTGCCAAGTACATGCAGCTTTAGAAATTACTCATATGATGTCTCGGATCGGTGTTCCATCATAAAGATCCATGTCTGGGCTCTTAAAGTTTCTAAAAACTTTAGCCCGTATGATATCTTCTATGAATGGATCTTTGCCTGTCAGAGGCGTTTCTTCTCGGTCAGCTCGAGCTCTCTTACCCTTGAAGTCAGACTCCAGTTTTAACAGGTTTTCTCCTAAATACCTTCGTCTTTGTACCTCCCTTCTCAGGGCTCTTTCAAATTCTCAGTTTTGCTCTAACTTCTGCTCGAGTTGTTCCATCTTACCTTGATGTCTGTGGATAAGTCCCATGATCTTCGTGGGATCTCTTGGCCCGGATCCTTCATGTCAGTGCAGTTTCACGCTTATCCTGTATCCTTCCAGGTTTGAAGAATGCGGATCTCTGGCTACACCTTTCTTTCTATTAGCTCGGGGAGGTATGACTAATGCACGCTCATTGTTGTGCTGCTCTTTATTGGAGTCAGAAGTTGTGTCCATCATCCGGGAGGTCGTCTACCATCGTACAGTTTTGACTTTCAGGTCCCCGACAACGGTGCCAATGTTCTGAGGCTTCCTAGAACTAGGATGATTTGGACTTGAACGTGAGGTTCATATGCCTTTAGGTGAAAGATCTGACGTCTTCTCCTGCAGAGATGAAGCCATCTGAGTTCCTTGTGAAGAGGTGGGGGATAGTACCTGAAAGGGACTCTGATGCTTAAGTTAGCAAGGGTTTTAAGCATATTGTGGGTAGACTGGAGTTCAAAAAATACATGAGGATATCAGGGTATTTATAAGTGTAGATGTAGAGTCAAAAATTACCTTTTAGAGTTGTTCCACCTTTGATGGTGGGTAGTCATTCCTTTTTATTAGGAAAGTTGTTGAGATCTCTTTTCTAGATTAATAGGAGATATTGAGGGGGTTAGTTACTTATTTAGATAAGTAGAGCTAAGTCCATGTCACCGTGTCTGACCTTTATTACGGTCAGATAGGTGTTGGTCTGGATAAAATCCGTAGATTGAGTTTTATTCATTTTGGGCATGGCTAAATAATGTGCCAGGGTATGAACAATTTTATATTTCAATATGTATTTTATATTGCTAGTGATTAATTTTAGTGACTTATTTTGATTGTATAATCCAATCATAATTATTAGAATGAAAAATATATCTATTAGACTACTTTTAATAGTGAGAGAATAAACACTAGAGTTAGACGAACACAATTGAAAAAACCTAGCAAGGGTTTGAGCAATATAATCGAATTGGAAGCCTGAACAACAACAAATCAAGATTTCTTTCGCCCTTCATCGATCAATCAACACACCAAACAAGATCGATGACTACAGAATTATTAATTGTATTCTCACATTTTCATTTAAAAACACAATTCTCACTTGTCACTTGATATGTTCGTGTGATAAATAATATGTGCAGTCAAAATCAAATTCACATTTTCTTATTATTTGATAACACTTTAATTTTATCAAACTTTTTTTATGATGATACTTTTTTTATTATGAACTATTCTTCACTCTTTGTAGTGGTTAGGTTGTCCGATCCTTTTGTTAGTTATATCAAAATTTGAAGTTTAATTGGTATAATTATGTATAAAAATATCAAA
>NC_029785.2:12649591-12652440 GCF_000816755.2 Arachis ipaensis
AATTGGTATAATTATATATAAAAATAGCAAAATTATATACTACTTATATATATATATATATTGTATAACTCAACACTAGAATTGGGCATAGTTATCGCCATTGGACTAGAAGCATCTCGGTTGGGGTGCCTCGGCTCAAAAATGAAGCTATCTTGATCATATTTTAAAAAATTTGGCACGTTTGTATAGGATTACGCGAATCATTTCAGATTCATCCACTCAAACACTATAAATAGAGGGCAATAGCTCATCCCAAAATATGTTATCTAACCATAATTCTTATCTTCTTGGATTAAGACTGATTTAAATGTTAGAATCCTTTACAGGTACTCCTACCAATCAATTTGAGGACCATGATTCATGAAAAATTTTCATTTTCTCATCACGAAAAGTTTATCCAAATAATCTCGAACAAAACCTACATACAACCATCCCCTTATCCAGGCAAGGATGGTTGACATACCCCAAAACGAGAAACTACACCTCTCTGAAATAACAGGCGAAAGCCCACACTAGGTCAAAAGCACCCTGGTAAGAGGCATCAATCAGGAAGATCAAATTCAAAGATGCACTGGCATTCAATTAGCCAAAAGGGCAAAGTGCTAAGAGTAGTTGCTACCTTGATGAAGTACTATTTTATTGATATGACTCTTCCTACGAGTGAAAATTTTTTTCCTCTAGGCAAGATCGAAAAGATTGCCACCCTTTCAATGAAGAGCCGAAATATGGGTTGGAATGGGTGAACAAGGTCAGGACACACCAATTGATTGGAAGGCCTAAGTAGGCATATATATGTCCTAAAACCCTGCGAAATTGCCTAGTTGTTGGGATGCAACTGGGAAGGAGAAACTGAGTAGGTCAAAAGGATGCATCTTTCAAACTCTGTAAAGGGGACACGAACCCCCAATTTGGTAAAAAGCACCTCATTCATCCGTAGAAAATGAGGGCCCTCCTACAGGGAATGGAAAGTGATGGGATCGAAGGACTAGCAGCCTCCAGCAAAAATAATCCCTCCCACTAACCTCCCTTTATCAGAGTAAGACAATGATATTCTAGGATGTGCTCTGCCTCGATTACAAGGGGATCCAGAAGACATTCATATCTACTCTCCTATAAAGCACATTTTCCTCCTCACTAAGGAAACAAGGCTCAAAGATATTCTAATAAAATTTCTTGTACTTGTCGATTAAAATAGATAAATACCTAAAGGTGGAAAGAACTGTCGTAAGTGGAAGAAAAATAAAAAATGTTATGCCACCATAGCCCTTGCAAAAACAATCTTGGGGTTAACATAATGATCCCCGCCAATTAATGTAGACCCCCCAGTGGGTGACACTATAGTAAAAAAATGTCAAGATCTAAACACCCCACAAAAAATAGAAGTAGTAGAGAAAACAGAGAAAAATAAAGATGAAAGAGAGAGAAACCAAGCACACAAATAAAACCAACAAGAAATGACAATAAGCAAAATGAAGGAGAAATAAAGGGCCGAATGTTACTTGAAGATAATATTAAAAGACGAATATAACATATGAAATTTTTCACAACCAGAAATGAATGTTCACCGAAGGATCAGAAAAAGAAAAATGGTTGAAATAACAGAAATAAACGTTTTTTGCACACTTTAGTTAGCAGGGGTAACAGGTGACATGCTAGACAAGTTGCTCCATTCAAAAAGATGTGTCTTAAACCCCATTAATATCTATCACTCCAGAAAAAAGGTTCAATCATTAGAAAAAAAAATAGAAGTTGCATCACCTATGCTTGCGACACACACAACGAAGGACTCCTCACCCAAAGCTGCGAACATTTTTCAGGGGCATTACCTGGAAAAAGCACCCCTTTATGTTGGAATGTGAAATCAGGATCACTTCCGGTAGTTAGAATGAACTTAAGAAGGAACAGGGATAACTGCCTTGAGCTTATCATTCATGACGTGCCATGTAGGTAAGTGCAACGGGTAGAAGAACCTCACCCCATGCTCACGCACAAGCTAGCAAAAGCGTTGAAAGGAGGGCCTCAGCACAAAATTTGGTACTCAGAACTCAGCATCTGCTCTCGAGTGGGATCAATATTACGATCTAACCCCACAATTGGGGCTAGGTATTGCTACTGGACCAAAAACTCCCCTTCTAACGGTGCCTTGGCCAAGAAGGAAAAATTATCTAGATCATGTTGCTGAAAATATGGTACAAATTTAAAGATGGGTTCATGCAAATCTCTTTAAATTCTTCCACCTAAACACTATAAATAGGTGTAATAGCTCGCCCCAAAGTATATTATTTAATCCTAATTTTTATACCTCTTAGATTGAAACTGACTTGAACATCGAAATTGCTTGAGATATTTCCTACCAATTGGTTTAAGGACTAGGACTTAGTAGAAGTACCCATTCACCTAAAAAGGAGTTCATCTGAGTAACACCTTACTTTATATATGGTAGATTTTAATCTGCCTATATTTACAGTGGCTATGCAAGTGTTCTCAAAATTAAAATTCTATTTTTTTTTTTTTTACATTTTGATAACACTTTATTTAGCAACACTTTAAAAAAAATATTGTTAATTAAATAATAACAAAATATAATTTTAACTTTAACATTTTTTAAAACATCATAGTTACTGAATCCACGATAACATTCTTTTTGAAAGAATAATTTATTTATAACTGATTTTATCAATAAAATCTTTAACTGAATAGGTTAAATTAAAAATGAGGATATCCGTATTTAAATATTTGTAGCAGTATTAAATTTTTTTATAGATTTGAATAAATTCAAATAATAAAAGTAAAATTGAAACTTATAAAAAGCCTTGGAAACAAAATTGATATAAATTATACATCAGAAG
>NC_029785.2:12652465-12661888 GCF_000816755.2 Arachis ipaensis
CACATGTTATTTTTGAAAATATTTTACCCAAATGATTCACCATGCTTAATCAGCTTCTTTCCTCCTTTTTTGACCAATATTCTTAGGTCAACAAATGGTGTAACAAAAGTATTAAATTTTCCCTCTCTTGTTTGATTTTTTCCAATGTGTTCGGCTTTGCGGCATCATTGCGCAACTAGAAGCCAAAAGCAACCTCAAAGTCAAGTGTAACAAAAGTTTGATGTGCCTCAATTATTTAATCAAATGCTAAGTCCACCTTAACCTTAGTACATCTGTACATAGCATCCCTAGAAAAAGATTCGGTAAATAGAGTTATGATATCAGCCTATACGAAAGTTCTATTACTTCCGTGAGTGACGAAAGAATTGTAATTCTTGCACTTCAAGCATGCTTCCCAAATTAGAGTATACATTAGACACAGAGGTTGCGTGCATAACTATAGTTGATGCCACCAAGGTCTCGTCTCCAATAAAACAGGGGTGCCAATCTATCTGATTGGCTTAGGATATTTTGAAGTGAGTTATTCGAATATTTAGAAGTTGGTGTTTACGAGGGTTCATTTTTTTTAGAGAAAGTCTAGGGTCAACAGATTTTGTAATTTTTAACCATCAATTAGTCATCAATGATATTTTTAATGATGTGAGATTCCATCTAATGGTGTAGAATCATTCAATTTTCTTTTGATGGTTAAATGCTAGCCAGAATTTAACAAAAGTGTTGGTCTCCTAACACTCCTCTTTTTTTATATGAAAAAAATTTAGATATTTTGTTGGAAGTAGGTTCTTTTGGCGTAATTGCAGGTAGATGGACACTGCAGGTAGATGGACACTGCAGGTAGAGTAGGTCCAATATGCAGAATATGTGCTGAGTCAATATGCATGATGCATGTTAGACATGTGTTCAGATCAGGGCCGGCGTGTTGGACACGTGGAGAGCATCCAAGCAACATGCAGAATCCTTGTTAAAAACGTATCAACTGTTGATTCGATGTGATTCCAACATGTGACCTAGATCGTGAGTACTCTGTCTATAAAAATCGAAGATCATCACCACTTTACTTCATTGCGAGAGAGGTGTTTTAGTGTATTGTTGGTGTGACCAAAGATGCTGCAAATATAGTGATATACCACAACGATGAGATTATACGAATACACATGAGGGGTGAGTTTTGTGTGTGAGAATTTATTTTCGTTTGTGGTTCCATGCACTATGACGTTTGCAGAATTATAATACGGTTTCTGTCAAAGTATAAAGAGTGATATTTTAAAGAAGGTGGACAATATTCTCTACAAGAGTCCGATTATCGTATGCGGCGGCCTAATAAAGTTTGACATTATGCCAATCGTTGACGAAATAATCATTTAGCATATGTTTCATATTCACCAGCAAACTCAGGTGCAATACCCAAAGATTGAGTTATATGTTGAGTTTGAACATATAGCTGTAGATGGAATTCAACATGACCCAGAGGTGAAAGATGTCATTGCGAAGAGGATTTTGAAACTACCTACGAAGCCGGTGACAAGGACGAGGTAGTCGCAGAAAATATAGTGGTTCCACTCACAGTCAGTCAACCCACGAACGTTCCACTTTTTATGCGTAGCTTGAATTTTAACGCCATGCATACACCAGAACTACTAATACTGGGTTCATTGCCAAAAATCGCCATGTTATAGTTGACCAAGAAATTATAACTACTATTTGTCCATTCGGTCACAATCTGTCCATCAACTGGTAAGTCATATATATGTGCCACATCTTCAAGAATCTAAACTAATATAAACAAAATAAACAGTATCAAACTAATATAAACAAAATAAATAGTAATAAACTTATATAATTAGGATGTTCTAAATAATTGATAATATATTCTGTCAGTGCCAGCGATGTATAATTACGTACCATTTTTACAAAATGTGTCTATAATTTTTTTATGCGTAATACTCTCACTTTCAATATACTACTTGCTCTCACTCTCACTACTAGAAAACTAGTTATTACAGACGGATATTTTCGACAGATTTTATCCCACGAAAATACAGACGGAATTTCAGAGGAATTTTTTGTCGAAAAATAAAAAAATGAATTAGCATAAATTACAGACGGAAAAGAGAATCGTCGATAATTCCGTCGGAAAAATTAATTTTTTTTCGTGGGAAATGATTACAAACAGAAAATTCGTCTGTAATTAAATAGATAAAACGCTGCGTTTTATTAAATTATTACAGACGAAAAATCCGTCTGTAATTTAAAATTTTCCGTCGGTAATTTTGAGTTAAACCTAACGATCTACACTCCAAACGAGAGCTTCACAGTCCATTCTTCCTCTCCATTCACGCTCCAAACCTTTCTCCTCAGCGCCTTCATCCACCGCATTCTTCCATCATCAACACCTTTGGGACTTCCATCACTCTCCTCGTCGTCAATCATCGTTATTCCCATCCTGTCCCTTCTCTTCCCCTCTTTTACAAGGATAAACCTAATCCTCCTTCAACGACTTTTTCTTCTCTTCAAACCTAACACCGATGGTGAGTATTTGAATTTTCTACTATATTTTCTTCCAGTTTTTAATATAATGAAATTCCATTATTACAATATAATTTTCATGTCGTATTAGTTTAATTGCTGCTTAATTTCATTTTCGATTTGGGATTAAGCTAGCGTTTGCCTTTGATTTTGTGATTTATTTGGTTGCTATGATGAATTTTTTATTTAATCAAAGCATTTGGAATGATACACGTAAGATGTTTGATGAAAAGTCTCAGAAACGGGATATTAATTTGGAATGACACATTTGGCAATAGTTGGTATATGAGTGTAAGAAAAGTGTGTGGGAAAAAAGTGGAAAAGAGGAAGAGGAATATGCCCCACTACTGATCAAGTTTACATTGAAGAAAATAATGAGCAATATATTATTAGAATTTAGGCTATTTATGTTTACGACTTCATGCCTTCAGATTATATTCTCTTCTCGTGAATTTATGCTTGCTTAGTGTTTATTACTTATGCATAACTGTTGGACTATATATGAACATGTACACCTTTCTTTATTTATTTAGTTTTAATGTGATGCACCTTTCTTTGTTTTTGTCAACATGGATGTGCTCTTTTATTTTTCATTCTTGTAGTCCTCCGGTCCACATCTTTTGTTCTTTTTCTTCTTGTTCCTTTTCTTATTATAATCAATCTAGATTTTCAATTATATATAATTAAATAATAATTTTCAATTATATATATATAATTTATGCATTCGGTTATATTTTCATTTCTTAATTTAGTTTGTGTTTGTGCAGTAAACTGATTACAAATAGAATCTCTAGTCATGCTAGATGAGTTTTGACATAATTAATAAGTTTTGAGTAATTTTGACACACTTAATAAGTTTTGAGTAATTTGAGGAACAAAGAGAAGATTAAGTAATTTATATTGGACATTATTTTTATCAATTAAGCAAGAAACTCCAGAATTTTGAATAGAAATACCTATGCTAGTTTTGTCTCATTTACTGACATTTTCAGCAGGGCAAGTTTGAGATTCACCAATATATATATATATATAAAGCTCATTTAAGTAAAATTCAAGTGCACAAGTATTTAAATTGAAGTTGGAACATGGACGTATAGCACTAAACTTTGCATGCTGTTGTTTGTATTTGTGTTGCATTATTTGGTATCTCTGTACGATTCATCTTCTTTTGGTTTCTGTAACAGAGACTGGCAGTGAGGATGATGGCCTTTTGGATCTGAGTGAAGATGATTTTTTCCTCGCTTGGAGTTCTAGTGATGAAGCAGATGCAGATGATGAATGGACAGACAAAAGTACGAGGTGGGTAGAGATGTTTTACAACTTAAGCAGTTATTATATTATGAAAATTCATATACTCGCAGCAAGGTAAACGATGTTAAGAAGAGCAACTGTAGTATACCTGTTTGTGATGCTGGTATGGTCAAATTGAAGCCAGTAAATGGGTGTCAATGAGTAGTCAAATTGTTGATGCTAGTATGGTCAAATTGAAGCAAGGTAAACGATGTTAAGAAGAGCAACTTAGTTACAAGAGTTTATTAGTAGTGGGTGTTAGCTGTTAGTACTGATGCTTTTCTATAAATATATATAGTGCCAGCCCCCTGTTTCAATATACATATTACTCTATCTGTTTCTGCTCTTTCACTTATTATTCTCTCCATTCTTGTTCTTGTTGTGAGATTCACAAATTAACAAACAAGAACATGGAGTGGTGGGTGTCAATGCCAAAGGTGGAGTTGCATGCTCATCTCAATGGATCCATTCACTAATCATTCGTTGGTATTATCCCCTTTTTACTTATTTAATCACAATAATTTTCTTATGACTCCAGAGATATGTGAATGACCACAGCGTTAGGTACTTGGTTGTCACATCTGCGTCACTTAAATTAAACGGAAAATCTTCTTCTTTTCAGGATGTATGGTGTGGCCCTGGAATTGGACTCGCATCAGATCATGCTTCTGCTTCTGTGGATTGTGTGGTGGCAAGGAAGAATGCTTCTTCAAGAAGGAACCTTGATGCTGTTGAGAGAGCAACACATAGGTATTATGCTTCTAGTTATTCCTATTTCTTAATTGATGAAAGTAGGACAAGTGACAAGTTTTATCAATATATGGTATTATGTAACCTTATATTCCTAGTGTATTATCCAATTTATACATGAATGACCAAAATAAAAAGGTCATGTGACTTTTTCTTAATTGATTATGTAGCCTTTTTAACAACCATACATGGTTACACAACTACCATTTTCTCTTGCTCTTGCATAAAAATAAAACTACTCTTCTGACTAGATACATCCTTTTATATATGTAAAATACATGTTAATTGAGGGCACTGATTCTGTATGTATGAATGTGAAGAGTGAATTTGATTAGTTAGATCTTTCGTTAATAGTTAATATTATAATATAAAGCCACTTTTTTTAAACTCCCAAAAAATGTTCTGAAGATTGGGGGAAAAGAACAGATTCTTTAGAGCAAACACTAAGCAGGTTGTTCATTTATTTATATTTTTATTGATTTAACAAAAGATTAACAAATTAGAGCAAGGGCTTAATTCATAACTTTTTTTTCTTATGAACTTTATATTTTTATTATTTATGCCATTTACAACCTTTTAAATTATAGTTTAAATTAAGATCATACTTTTTTTTATCTTCTTGAGGCAACTCTATTAAAAAATTATAAAGATTAACTCTCTTGTGTTAATAAACCGAGACAATGTTTATCTTTCTATACTTAGCCATTTCTCTGTACTATGGCTACCCTTTTCACACACAAGTTTTACTTTTAAAATGAAAAGTTTTCCATCCCCAATCACAATCTCTTATTCTTTCTTTTCATCTGTAGGAGTTCAATCAACTTTCTCAACTTTTACTGACACTGAAACACAATTTCCTCATTGTCTATTTCTTCAGGTATCACATCGTCATATAAATTCTTTCTTTGCTGTTACAACTTACAATTATGCCTCTCACTCTCACTCTTTCACAATTCTAAACCTTTTAACTCATCACTTTGTTGCATTAAAACATAGAGGTATGCTTATAATTTCCTTCTCTAGTTAATTATTATGCCAGCTATGCCATTATAGACTAGACAGTTAATTTAAGCATATAACAAGTTCCTATTATCATGATAAAAGTTCCAATTCTAAATGCTATCATTCAATTTTTACAGGAAGAGTTTAAGTCAATCTTCCTTCGAACAAAGGTACAGCTGACTATCTTTCCTTTTGTTTTATTTTATGATTTCAGGAAGAGTTTAAGTCAATTTTTGGTTTTTTAATATTTGCTTAGTGTCATAGAGTTTGGATATTCTTTTTAAAATAGGGTTGTTCTCAGATCTTGTTTGAGTGCAAAGAGACCTGAGGGATCTCTATGTCTCTCTTTGCAGTTAATGGTAACATTCCCCATGGAAATTCTTTTATAGACAACATTTGATTTTTCATCTTTTTCAAGATCTATGACACCACTGCCAGAACCCACCGCTTTGCGACGTCGGGAAGGTCTGAAACTGTCTAGGTGGTAATCCCGACAGCTTCACTTCTTCTTTCTGTCAAGATATCCAAATGCCAATTCTTTCATTTGCTAGTTATTCTGTCATTCAATTTCATCTTTCACGTAGGTAAGAGCCACCCTCGATGTAGTTGAGGAAGTCATAGAAGAAAGAGATCTCGATCCCTTATTTTCAGACAGGTATTGTCTGCTTTTGCCTATAACTGAAGTAGCTTATATAGGATGTATATATTTTTTATATATATTTAAAATTTATCATGTGTACATTTAATATAGAGAAGTGAAGTTGGCAGTGATAATGGGGCATTAAAGTATACAACCACTATTTGATAATAGTTCAATTGAGAGTTTTCGTTTAGCTCTTCGTATATTTTGGTATTAAAGTATATGATTGTACTTTGTTATGGCAGGTATACTTTATTTTGGATAATGCTACTACTTAGCAACCTTGCATTCAGCTACTATGTGGAGGTATTATGTCTTCAAATTTTACTACAGTTCCTCCTTTACCCTCCTTTAAGAAGCTCATGGTTCTTGCTTTCTAAGAGGAGATGTGATTCTCTATTTACTGATTCTTTTATAGAAAATTGTTCATGCAAAAAGAGACTACTTCTGGAGTGCAAAATGCTTTAAATAATATGTTTTATTTTTATTCAAGCATTCCAATTCACTCCAATTCCAATTCGGATTTTGATTCTATTTCAGTCCGGAGATGTCAAGATTAACTTTCAACGTGAAGCTTGATGCTGCCGATGCAATTTAGTTATCTATTAATATTTTAGATTATTCTATCTTTAAGTGCTAAGTGTAATTTGTGACATTCATGTAACATTAGGATGGTCATCTTATTTTTTTTGGGTATCTTTTTATTAAGACAGTGAGATATTGGCCAATGATGTTGAAAAATAACATCCAATTTTATAGGTATCATGTAATGAATATTATGTTTATTTATGTGATTTTTGGCTTTCTTTTTTCAATTTACAGTGTTTGATGGAGTAAATTTAGAAAACAAACCTAAAGTATTCATTTTGCAATGGAAAAATTAAAAAAAAAATTCTATTTTACCTTACTGACGGACAGACGAATTTTCTATCTGTAATCAGAGTGTGAGATGATTTTCCAAGGTTCAAATTACAGACAAAAAATCTGTCAGAAAATCCGTCTGTAATTACAGACAAAAAATCCGTCTGAAAATCCGTCTGTAATTACAGGTGGAAAATCCGTCGAAAAATCTGTCTGTAATTATAGATGAAAAATTTGTCAGAAAATTCGTCTGTAATTACAGACGGAAAATCCGTCGGAAAATCCGTCTGTAATTACAGACGGAAAATTCGTCGGAAAGTTCGTCGCCTGCGGAAAATGGATGGAGAACTTACAGAGAGAAAATCCGTCGGTAACTAGTAAAAATCCGTCGGTAATTTCGTCGGTAACCAAAAATCTTTTTGTAATAAAGACTAAATCTGTCTGTAAATCTGTCTGTATTAATCAATTTTCTAGTTGTGTCTTACTCTCAGCACAATAGTCTCATAGAGTCACAACACATACTCATTCACTCTCAATCTTTCTCAAAAGACTTGCTAAAATCACAATCATAATGAGCACCGAAGCCTCAACCCCCCTTCTCTATTTAAAGGCTCCAAGCCATTATTGCAAGGCTGTTCCCAGAGCATGCATGTCTCCTGCATGCAGAGAAGCTTTAAAAGTGGTCAACACGCAAGAGACGTATTGCTTAGGTCGCGCTAAGTGGTGAATCCCTAGGAAGAATCTCTTGAAAAGCTATAATGACTCCATCAAAACCAGTTAACACGCAAGAGGTGTGTTGCTGCTATCGTGACAAGTGGCAAATCTCTGCAGGAATCTCTAATAAAGCTACATCAAATCTCTACGACGAATCTCTGCAAAAAGCAACACGCATGGGGCTTGTTCGTGCCGTCGTGCCACGACGGAAAATTTCTGATAAAGTTGCACGAAATAAAGCACCACGCAGAGTGCGTATTGTGTCAGGCTTCTCTGAACGTCCATAATACTGCAAAACACCTCAAACATAGATATTCAACCAAAACACCATTACTTTTTTTCATATTAAAAATAATTTCTGCTTTATGAGAAAGGTAATTTAACAAAATTAATGAGTGCAAAGGAAAACTTAAAATGTTTTAAGTGTGAATTATATTAAATTAAATCAAGTTTCTTTGAGAGGAGGAGATTGATAAATTAAGAAAATAAGTGTCTATTCACTTTTAAATTAAAATAGAAAAAAGCATATATGATAAAAAAATTATAAATTCACATATTTTATAATTTTTAGTTCAGATATAAATGATTTTTTTGCAGGTGGATACTTAATAACAAAGAGCAAAAAATTGATATATTTCATGGGAGATACCATACAAGAAGAGATAATTAAGGGAGATGCTGTTCTGAAAGGAATAATTATAACAATCAATTTTTTTTGGAGGAAATAAATTTGAAAGAAGAAGAGATAAAAATAGTATTAAAAAATAAATGTGTGGTTGAGTGGATTAAACGTAAGAATGAGACTAATTGGGAGCAAAAATTCTTAAAAAATAAAGTGATATCTAATAGAGAGGTGTTCAAAAATTTGACCTTGGAATATAGAACCATGAAGAAATTCAAAATAAAAAGACAATGGGAGCTTCTGGCAAATAGTAATTCGACCAAATGGGTGCAGTGAATCTTGTAGCAGCAATAATTATAGAGTTCGACGATAATTTTGAACATGCAGAGAAACATATAATCAACATTGAATTATAGAGCCTAAAATAACTATTGCTTGTTATTGTTGTTATTGTGTAATTTCTGTGAAACTTTTGTAATACTTTAATTATACTGTTGAATTCTGGTTCATTCTTGATGGCAATGTTGGAGTTGATATATAATTAAAAATAATATTTGAATGTCGAATTTTTTTTCTAAATAATTATATACTACAAAAAATTGTCGGAATAATAAATTGGTTACTAAATTTTTAATGACCGATTTTTGTAGTTAATAAAATTTTAGTCACCAATTTTTAGTCGCTAATTCTTATGGTCGACCGATTTTCAACCAAATGTCATCAAATTATTGTCAAACCATCGGTCGTTAATAAAATTAATTGTTAAATAAACAACTGATTTTTTATCACTAAATTAATTACTAATAATAATCGGTTGCTAAATTGCAATTTTTTTCTAAATCGATCGCCAAACTTGACAAATAATAAAGGGTAAAATTATTTTAAAGTTTATTTGGGCGGTCGACTTTGCAAAATATAACTCATTTAGTCTTGTGATTTTATAATTAACTTCCTTAGTTTGCACTCCATTATTATTGAGGTGCTACAATAGGTGACACATGTAGTGTCAAGTCACAAT
>NC_029785.2:12663557-12664210 GCF_000816755.2 Arachis ipaensis
CTTTCGCTTTTTATTCTCATTTTCACTCATATTTATTATATAAATTAATAATCATTTTACACTTTTTCTTTTTTCTCTCTCACATAATTTCATACTTCTTACTATTTTTTTATTCTTACTAATATTTTGCACAATTATTTTTATGATCAAATTTTTGTTTTACTAAACAATTAGCTCCTTTTTAATTTGTATTAGAAGATGAATTTCTTAGCATAATATTTTTAATAAAATTAAATGAATAAATTTCAATAGAATATTTTTGTAATGTTTTTTCATTGCATTATACATTTTTTAATCACATAATTATACAATTTTATATTAATTTATATATTCATCTAAATAATTACGCGGGTTTAAATCTAATTAAACTTTATTTGGAATTATCCACTTTTTGAGAGAGAAATGTTTTTCTTTTCTTTATTCTTTTCAGTGTAACTATCACCCAAAACACTTGGAAATTACATTCTCACAGCCCTAAAACGTTTAACACTAGCAAGATCTGCATTAAAATAAATAGAAACATGAGAACGTAAACTGTAAAAAAAATATGATACCGATATTATAGAGTATGATCTTTTTAACATAATATACTGCTATTTCTAAAATTTATTACTAAAATATTATTTTTTTAAAATTATTTATTTATTAGATAC
>NC_029785.2:12664327-12676949 GCF_000816755.2 Arachis ipaensis
AACTCAAAAAATATACACATTATAAGAGGTGCTGGGCATATATCTCACAAAAGAGACGCTCAATGCAAAAACACTTTTTCATAGAAAGTGCGAAGTGTAAAAACGCCTTTTATACATTTGTCAAATTAAAAATGTTCTGATTATAATATAAAAACAATGTTTTTAGAATGATTTGTATCGATTTAAAAGACAAAATAGATAAAATTTGTTGCAATTTAGATTGTATCTTTTTTTTTTTTAATTGAATCGTCCAATTTGATTTAAATAATGGTTATTTGAATTTATTTTTTATTCCAATTTAGTTTAAATTATTATGATTTGAATTGGATAGATTCATATCTCATCTAAATTTTATTTAGATTTTATAATTTTAAAATGTTTAATTATGAATTTTAAGTTATTCTTAAAAGCCAATATAGTCACCTAGACTTTCTAAGTACGAATTAAAAAAATACTCACCTACCACCGCCACGTTGACTCCTAATTTATTTTATAAATTTTCTCATATTTGAGAGAATTAAAAAACAATCAAAATGACCTATATATTAAACACCCATGACGTTGAATCAATGTTATATTCTGATCGCTTCCTACGCATCCTTCAACCTTGATTTTGTCTTCTTTGATTATTTGCAGGTGAAAATTCAGGTAGAGTTAACTTTGTGTGAAGATAGTTAAAAATTATTAAATAATTTAATAGATTTGACTAAATTATTGTTTAACAATTTTTAATTATTAATTTTATATGAAACTAACTGCATTTAAATTTTAATTTTATTTATAATATTTAATCTTTTAGTTTTCTTATGTTGTTATTGAACAGTGTTCTGGTGTGGATGGATCTCCGAAGTATAGTTCGTCTTCCGACAAATAACAATAAGTTCTCCATCAGATTGAGTTATATTTTGGCGGTAAGAGAACAAGGGAGTGGATATCTGCAAAAAGTATTCCAAAGTTCAAGTCAGCAAGTGTATAATAAGCTCTGTATTGCTATCTCCAACATAATTTTTTACCTCACTTTTATATCAGAGACGAGGTATAAACGGTTATATTTTCCGAGTATATTACTTAAATGAAGAATAATAGCATATTAGAACGTTATGATGCTTTAGTGATTTATTATTGATAATCGATCTATAGTGTTTATAGCCGAGTTATAACGTATGACCGAATTATCACGGTTATATCATAGCCCCCAAGTTTGGTCTGATATTTTTTTTTATAAAGCAGGTTGAGCTTTAAATAATGAATTATAAGTTAGCGTTTTTGGTTATAAGTATGGAGGCCTCAGTTCAATTTTATTAAAATAAAATAAATGAAAAGAGGAAGTAAATGATTTTGAAGAAAGGAAAAGTCTTATAATTGAATGTATAGAGGTCATCGTTACATTTTCCAATGAAATCAGGGCCGTTGGTTTGAAACGAATCAACGCTTGGGAGTTTATAATGGAACTGAATGGATTCTATTAAATGTGATATATTTATTTAAAATCCTGAATAGTTTCATAAAGATAACTTCTCTTTCTTTAGAAATGTGTTGAAAAAAGGAGTGATAAAAACATGAGTAAAAGAAGTGAATTTTAGTTTCTGTTTTTTGTACAGTTTCTTCTTCTTCATTTTTGCTTTCTAGAAAATGATGGTTGATAAGAAGGGAAAAGAAAAACAAAAAGATGATGATGATGGTTGTTCATACAAGTGGGTCAGTGAGGATGTGAAAATTCGTAGGTCTTAATTTATTGATAAGATATTGTAGGTGAGATTGATGTGTCAAAAATAATGAGGGAAAGGTCTAGGATGAAGATTGAGTTGTTACCATGTCAAAAATAGTGGGTCAGTTGTGTATTGGAAGAACTTTGTGTAAAACTTCTGTTTACTAGTTTTGAATGTAATGTTTTGAAACAATTAAACTGTACTCCTTCGCAACTTCACCCAAATAGTTGGGTGTTTTTGAAGTATTTTGAGATTTTAATGGAGTTTTTGGAAATAAAACCGTCAGTGGAATTGTTTCAAGCTAAAGAGGTTTGAAAAGGAGTTTGGGTTAATATGAATAGCTCCCCTGGCTTTACTATTTTCAAACTTTATAAGTCCTCTTTCAAAGACTTTAAAGAAATATTTCTTAAGGTAAAATCAATAGATGAAAACTTTTCTTTTATCTAGATGAGCATTTAGGTGAGACGTTTTCTCTGGTTTGATGTTCACAAGCGCAACACATTTTAGGTCTAAAGGAGATAAGTGCTAGGAATGAGTGCATAATAGATTATCTGGTAGAGGTTGTGGATAGAAAATTTAATTTTTTTTTTTTTGATCTACATCCATGGGAAGAAGATAGAATGTCTGTGGTGAACTATCTTGGTAAGAGTTTATAAAACTGTTTATAAATTAGGTAAGTGACTTTTTTTGAAGTTGTTTTCCTTTCTTTTGTAGGTGGAAAGTATCCAGGGTTTCAGTAGCGAGCTTAAGGGATCGGCTGAAGACCAAAAATGTTGAAAAAAAAGGTTGATCATCGAACGCTGATAAGGTGAACGGAGAGGGAGAAGTGAATCAACCAGCTTCGAAGAAGAACAATATTATTTTCAAAAAGAGAAAGGCTAACGTCATCAATTTGTGTGACGATTTAGTGGAGAAGGTGAAGAAAATTTCTTTGGAAGAGCTTACTATTTTCATGAGTAAGCAATAAAAGCTGCATGGGTTTGCCGAGGATGGGACGGTTCCTCGGTGTTGGATAAGAAGTTTCCATTTATGGTCGTTGTTGACGAGGTATTGCAAGCATCCTCCGACATTTTCTTGATTAATGAGGTCGTGGATATTGCTATTGACCAATATCTTCAGGTATAACATTTAGCTTAATTGCATGATGTTTGATGTTCATGAGTTATATATTATATAACTTCTATTTTGTTTTGTTTAGGAGCTGGGATTCTGTTTGGCTAGTATTGGTTGGAGCAAAGAAGGGTGACATAAGAAGCTTTTGCAAAAAAAAATGATGAATCAATAAATTTAAAGGAGGATTTGGAGTTGAAGAAAAATGTGATTGAGGATCTGAAAAAGAAAATGACTGAAAAAGAAGAAGAGCTGAAATCAGTGAAGAACAGCCATAAAAAAGACTTAGAGCTGCTAAAGAAAAAGGAGAGTGATCTTTCCAATATGAAGAATCAAGTGATTGAAGTGACTATGAAGTTGAAGAATTTGGAAAAAGGGTAGAGAGACTGAAATTCTTGATGCTTTCAATGAAGGATTTGAGCGTGCGGTAATGAAAGCAAAGTTTTTGGCTCTGGATAATGATTTCTCTCATATGGATCTGGGTAAAGTAGTTCGTGATGGAGTGTTAATAGATGATGATGAGGCTGCCGAGAAAGAGGATAAAAACCTGGCAGAGTGATGTATGGTTTGTTGTTTGCATTTTGTTTTTGTTTCACTTTGCTTCATGAAACTTGTGATGATTTGGCTTCGACATTTGCCAAATGTTTTGACTCTTTGGATATGTAATAGTTTGTCTTCTAAATAATATTTTGATAATGTTGATTGTTTGATATTTTGATGAGGATTGATTAATTCCAATGAATGAATTATTGGACAGTGGGCAATTAATTGGGAATTTTGTAAAATTTGGCTATATTTGCCAGAAGTTGGTATTGTACTATACCAAAGTTGTTTCTTATTACTCATAGATTTTCTGATAAATTTTCATCTTGATATTTGATGAAAATTATTGTTGCCGAGTTTGTCAATGACTAAGAAATACCAATTTTGATTGGTAAATTTTGTTTTGAAAAGTTTGATTCTGTTTGAGTCAAGTTGAAGAATTATCACTTAATGGATAAAGATTTGACATCATTGAACATCTGAACGATAGAATTTTGAGTCACAATTGTATATTAGACAAATGAATTATAGGGTTGCTGATGAACGGATTTTTCTAGTAAAGAATTCACAATAAATTCTCGTTGCAAGTATAGTTTCTAAACCAACAATAATCCTTTCATACAAAAATTTGGTTGTCACTAAAACAAACCCAATAAAAATAATAACCGAAGTATTCAAACCTCGGGTCGTCTCTCAACGAGTTGACAAAAGAGTGCTATTTTATTAGTCAGGAATTTTTCCAAGAAATTTTAGAGTTGGAGAACGGGAAATTAAAATAATTATGAATTAAAGCAATGAAAATTAATGAGAGAATTTATATAATTAAAATAAAAGCCTTGACCGGGAGAAGATTAATCGAAAGTTCTATCCTTGTTGGATTTTCTCAAGTATGATAGTAAGAGGTTGTTGTTTTTACTTAGTTAACCCTTACCGAATAAAGGAAAGTCAAGTAATTGAGCTAACTCTTATTCACAAGTTCTAATCCTCTCCTTACAGAAGGATTAGCGTTAGTGACTAGAGAATTGGCCAACAATTTCCAATTAAAATCAACACTTGAGTATTTCAACTCAAGGGTCTCCTTTTAATCAACTCCCAAGTCAAGTTGGGAGTCTACTCCATTAACATGAATGCCATTTTCATAAATGATAAAAGAGAAAGAAAAGAAGACATGGAAATTCAAATAAAATAATGACAAAAAATTAATTAAAGATAAAAATAGTTCTTTTCATTAATAAATTCCAAAACCATAAACATCCTTATCTGAACAGGGTTAATGAGTGATTAAAAGAGTAAGGAAATAAGGAAACAAACTAAAATAATAGAAAACTTCAACGGAGGTAGTGATTCTTCTCAATATCCCAACTAAAAGTATAAAATCCTAAAACTATGAATGTGAAAGAAACCTAGAGGAGGTAGTGTTTCTCTCTAAGATTCCAATCTAAAACTCAAAACTATTCCACTGACAATGTGTGTTGAGTCTCTGCTTGTCCCGTGGCTCTAGTATGTATGTCTGGGCTGAAAACTGGGTCCAAACTCAGCCCAAAATTGCCCCCGGTGTCTTTTGCGATTTCTGCACGTGGCGCATGTCACGCGTACGCGTCAGTCACGCGTAAGCGTCGATGGTCTTCTTCGCGTGTCACGCGTACGCGTCAGGTACGCGCATGCGTTGCCATACAATCTCGCTTCTCACGCGTACACGTCAGGTGCGCGCACGCATCGCCATGAAAATCTCCAAATCCGCGCACGCGTGATCCATGCGTGCTCGTCGCTTCTCGCTGGTTGTCTCCTTTACTTCTTGTGCTCCTTCCATTTTTGCAAGCTTCCTCTCCATCCTCTAAGCTATTCCTGCCATATATAGCCTGAAAACACTTAACACACAGATCATGGCATCGAATGATAATAAAGGGGGATTAAAAATATACAATTTAAAGGCTTAGGAAGCAAGTTTTCAATTATAGAACAAAATTGGGAAGAAATTGTAAAATCATGTAAATTATATGAATAAGTGTGCAAAGACTTGATAAAAGCCACTTAATTTAGCACAAGATAAACCATAAAATAGTGGTTTATCAGTTGCCCGTATAGTTATAGCTCGGATTGGTAAGAGTCGTCATTAAAGAAAAAATGAACAAAGAAGTTGGATTTCATAGAACGGCAACAAAATGTTATTAGACCTTTGATTACAAAGGTGTAGGTTGACATACCTCGTTAAAACCTCTCCAAGCAAAATTCTTGTTTTTGGAAAAAATTTTGTGAGTAGAAAAAAGAGTACAAGTTTGTCCCTGTCTTTTAACTGTAATATTGTTTTAAAGAAAAAATATTCCAAGTATTAGGTAAAATTGTACCATCTAAAGATTGAATTTTGTATGCTTCATTGCCTAAGACTTCAACAACTTGGAATGGGTCTTCCCATTTGGTTGCAAGTTTCCCATGAGATGGTGGTCGTCTAGTTTGTTTGGTTTTTCTGAGTACCAGGTCGCCGACTTGAAATGAATGAGGATGGACCTTTTGATTGTATTCCCAAGTTATATTGTGTTGCATTGCTCGGTGACGAAGAGTGGCTATATCTCGGATTTCTTCTATGAAATCCAGATCTAGCTGCCAAGCTTCATGTTGGTCAGTTACTTGTGTTCGCAACGATGATTGAGAGATCTCCGAAGGAATCATAGCGTCGAACCCATAGACTAAGTGGAAGGGGGTTTCCTTGGTGGTACAATGTATAGTTGTGTCGTATCCCCAAAGAATTTCTGGGATTAACTCGACCCAAATCCCTTTAGCATCATCCAGTTTCTTTCTTAAAGCATGTAAGACGACTTTATTTGCTACTTCAGCTAATCCATTAGTCTATGAATGTTCAACTAAAGAAAAATGTTAGTGGATCTTTAAGTTCTGTAAAAAAGATGTAAAATTATGATCGACAAACTGGCGCCATTGTCAGTGATAACATGTTGTGATATACTAAATCTGCATATAATATATTTCTAAACGAATGAAATCATTTGTTGAGATGTGATTTTGGCTAGTGGTTATGCTTCAATCTATTTAGAAAAATAGTTAATAGCTATGACTAAAAATTTGATCTGACCTAGTGCAATAGGGAACGTACCAAGAATATCAATTCCCCATTGATAAAAGACCAACTTACATTAGAGTTATGTAAGAGCTCGGCTGACACATGTATTATTGGAGCATGTTTCTGATAGTTTTTGCAAGTTTTCACCTTTTCATAATAATCTTTCTGTAAACTCGGCCAAAAGAAACCAGCACGAAGAATTTTGGAAGATAAACTCTAAGTTCTCATGTGTGTACCACAAACACCTTCATGGGCTTCGGCTAAAGTGAGATCTGCCTCCAACCTATTCAAACATTTCAATAGTGGACAAGTATAACCTCGTTTATATAGGTTACCATTTAATAGGGTAAAGAAGGAAGCTTATCTTCTGAATTTTTTCAAATCACCAATTTTAGATGGAATATTTCCAGCTTTGAGATACTAGACATAAGGCCATCGTCAGTCATGATGCTGGGTGATGCTTAACATATCAGTTAGATTTATGCTTGGTTTAGCTAAAGTAGATTGTAAAAGGGTCAAAGTGTGTGATTGTGTACTTACTAATTTAGATAAAATGTCAGCTCTGTGATTTTTCTCCCTCGAAATATGATGTATTTCGAACTTAGAAAAATAAGAAATAAGGGATTTGATGATTTCTAAATATTTTGCTAAAAGAGGATCTTTGACTTGAAATAATTGGTTTACCTATTACACTACTAGGAGAGAATCACAGTGTACCTTTAATTCGAAAATGTTCAGTTCTGTTGCCAACCTTAATTCAGCAATGAGTGCTTCGTACTCGAGTTGATTGTTGCTGGCCGTAAAGGAAAAGTATAGCAAATGCTTCAAAACAATACCATTACCATTTTCAAGGAGGATTTTAGCTCCACATCGTTGTGGATTAGAAGCAGCATCTACATAAAGGATTCACTTAAGGGAATGATCCTCGGAATTAGGAGCAGTGAATTTGGCAACAAAATTTGCTAGGTATTGTGATTTTATGGATCCTCGGCTTTGGTACCAGATATCAAACTCAGATAACTCAATAGACCATTTTATTAGTTGTCCAGATAATTCTGGTTTGGTCAACATTTGTCGTAGTGGTTGCTCAGTCTGAACATTGATAATATGACTCTGGAAATAGTATGCCTAGCCGAGAATACTAGTGCTAGAGCGAGCTTTTCTGTCTTCGAATAACGAAGCTCGGCATGTTGTTGTGATTTTCTAACAAAGTAAACAGGCTTTTTCACTTTATTCCTTTTTGTAACAAGAATAGAACTAGTAGCCCAGTCAGTGATGGATAAATAAAGATAAAGTTTCTCCCCACATTTAGACTTTTACAAAATTGAAGATTTTGAAAAAATAGCTTTGAGGTTTGAAAAAGAAATTTCACATTCATTATCCCAAGTAAAATTATTTTTCTTTTTGAGTGATTGAAAAAAAGAAGATGATTTAGAAGCTAAACAAGGTAAAAATCTTGATAAGGCAGCAAGTATCCCTGTCAATCATTGGACCTCCTTTATTATTTGAGGACTCTACATTTTCAGTACAGCTCGACATTTGTCAAGATTTGCCTCTATACCTCAGCTTGTAAGCAAAAAGCCGAGAAATTTACCTCCTTGGACACCAAATGCGCATTTTTCGGGGTTTGGTCGCACGTTATATTTTTTTATTTTGGCGAAAATCTCCATAAGGTCGTCTGCGTGAGACTCGCCGATCTTGGTTTTTGCTACCATATCATCGACATAGACTTCCATGTTTTGATTAATTTGCTTGACAAACATCTTCTCCATAAGTCGTTGGTAAGTAGTCCCTGCATTCTTAAGGGCAAAAAGCATAATTTTATAGCAAAAATTACCATATTCAATTATAAAGACAGTTTTATCCTGATATGAAGGATGCATTAAGATCTGGTTATAACTAGAATATGCATCCGTAAAACTTAAAGTGCCAAAATCAGAGGAATTACCAAGTAAAGCATCAATAGATGGTAAGGGATATGCATCTTTAGGGAATGTTTTGTTTAAATTAGTGAAGTCAATACACATGTGTCATTTACCATTATGTTTTTTTTACCATGACAACATTAGCTAACCATGTAGTAAACCTGATTTCTCGGATAAAGTCGGCATCAATAAGCTTTTTAGTTTCCTCCAAGGATGCTTGTCTTTTCTCCATGCCGAGGTTACGTTTTTTCTGTGCTATAGGTCTGACTAATGAGTTTAATGTCAGTTTGTGAGATATTATAGAGAGGTTAATACCGGGCATGTCGGCGGGGGTTCAGGAGAATAGATCGGCATTTTGTTGAAGAAATTGGATGATCTTATTTTTCTTGTCAGCTTGCAAAGCTGATCCTACAAAAGTGAACTTGTTTGGATCGTTAGTTAAAAAAACTTTTTGTAGTTCCTTCATTAGGGTGGGTTGGTCTTAAAGCTCGGCTCGTGGGTCTAACTCGGATAATGATGGAAGCTTGAGCGAGTTATGGACGGCGTTTATTTGTGCACCTATAGCTCGGTTGGTATTATAACAATGCCTAGCTTCACGGTGATCACTGTGAATGGTTGCGACAAGGTTGTCCTGCACATGAAACTTAATACAGAGATGAATTGTGGATACTATAGCACCGAACTTATTCAAAAAATGTTGGCCAAGAATTAAGTTATAAGGACTGAACCAATCAACCATAAAGTATTGAGTATCTAGAGTTTTGGTAAGAGGATTCTCACCAAGTGTGGTCTGTAACCACACAGATCCCAAGACATGGACTCGTTCACCTGAAAAATCTACTAAGTCTCTAGTGGATGGTTGTAGTATGTTATCGCTCAATTTCATTTTCTGGAATGTTGAGTAGAAAAGCACATCGACGCTACTCCCGGGATCCAATAGCACTTTGCAGACTATTAGATCCCCCAGTTGAATAGAGATAACGACTGGGTCATCTAAGTTGATCTTATTTGAATGAAAGTTGGATGGTTGGAAACTCATTTCTGGGAAGTTGGGTAGAGACTGAGGATTGTTAATGGCGCCTTCAATGGCGAGTATAGCTCGGTAGGTGCATTTACGAGCAGAGCTTGTAGTTCTGCCACCAGCAAAGCCCCCAGATATACAACTAATGACACCTCGGTGTTGATTAGGTTGAGCATAAGTTGCTTTGTCCTTGTCATGAGAAGATTGTCCGGTAGAAGGTTTGATCGGATGAATGTATTGTACGCTTTTGAATGTGGCAACCGACGTATTTGTCCAAATGTCCTTGCCGAGCTAATCGCTCTAGCAAGTCTTTGGCTACGACACACTCATCAGTAGTATGTCCGTGTCTTTTATGAAAAGCACAATATTTTGACTTGTCTACATTCTTCAGATCTTGATAATTTCCATCCTTCCGAGGAGGTTTGATTAGTTTTTCATTTAGTATTTCTTTGATTATTTCCTCCATTTTGGTGTTAAATTGGGTATAAGAATCATAACGGGGTGTTAACAAAAAAGGTTTCTTGTTATCTCGAGCTTTGTCATCATCTTTATTAGTTTGGCTCTTTTCTGACCTCCGAGCTTGGCGTAGCTCCTCAATCTCCATTTGGTCTTTGGCTTTCTCATGAAACTCGGCCAAGCATCTAAGTTTGGCCACTATGATGGCCTCTTGGAACTTTCCTGGGTAAAGTCCACTCTTAATAGCATGTAGGTGTACCTCTGGATGAAGATTTGGAATGCTCATTACGACCTTAGTGAAGCGAGTAACATACCCCCTTAGGCTTTCACGTTGTCATTCCTTGATAGTGTTCAAATAATTGTAGTCGTGTAAATATATGGAAGATGCAATGAAATAATTTTTAAATAACTTGGCAAGCTTTTGAAACGTGAAATAGAATCTGCAAGCAAAGAGAAAAATTAATCAAGTGCAGGGCCATCTAAAAAAGTAGGAAAACAACGATATAAGATAAGATCAGAAGCACCATTTACTATCATCATGGAGCAAAACTTCTTGACGTATTTTTTGGATCACCCATGCCATCATAGGGACTAGGGAGTCAAAGTCATTAGTAACGCAAAGTTCCTAGGTAATTAGAAATTCATGACATTTGCCGTGAATGGTCCAACGGCGTTGTCTAATTCATCATTTTCATTGGCTGGTTGATCTCCTTCTGATTGTTGAGTTTCATAAACATGCGTTGGATTAGAATTTTCTTCCTTGTCATTTGTTTGTTCATTGTGATCACCATTATTAGCAATCTGAGCTTTGTTTAACTCGGCTATTTTGTTTGCCATTCTTTGGTTTTTGTCCACCATGTGCTGATTAACCTGTTGCAATGCTGTTACCATCCGAAGAAGCTCGGATGGTGTAGGAAGAGGTTGATCAGCCATGTGCAGATCTGAAAGTTTTGGGATCTAAAGAAAAAAGGTTTTGTTTTTCTGGCCCCCATGATGGGCGCCAATTGTTCTAGTGTGGATGGATCTCCGAGGTATAGCTCGTCTTCCGGCAAATAACAACAAGCTCTCCATCAGGTTGAGTTATACATCGGCAGTAAGAGAATAAGGGGGTGGATACTTGCAAAAGGTACTTTGACGCTCAAGTCAGTGAGTGTATAATAAGTTCTGTATTGCTATCTCCAAGACAATTTTTTACCTCCCTTTTATATCAGAGATGAGATATAAACGGTTACATTCTCTGAGTGCATTACTTAATTGAGGAATAATAGCATATTAGAGTGTTATGATTTTCTTTAGTGCTTTATTATTGATAACTGATCTATAATGTTTATAGTCAAGTTATAACGTATAACAAAATTATAACGGTCATATAACAGACAAAAACAATGATATAAATCCACAGCAACATATTTATATATCCTTAGTCAATTAATTAACCTAGTTACTTGCCCTCAAATAAGCCTAATTTTTTTTTTTGAAATGCTCAATTCAACAAGGTGGAACATAAAAAAAATGGGTTAAGTACTGTTTTCGTCCCTAAGGTCTGGGGTGAAAATCAAATTCATCCCCGACCTTTTTTTGTTATTAAAATCATCCCCAACGTTACAAAACGTTATAAAATCATCCTTTTGTCCATAAATAAAATTTTTCGGACAATTTTGCCCTTAAACAAAAATAAAAAAATCCTCCCCCATAAAACAGGATGGATGTGTATATCTATGATTATCTGATGAAGAGACAGTTGCATGCTTCTGCCAGGGCATTCCAGGCCGAAGAAAATGTGTCGACCGACCCTGTTGGTAAGATAATAAGACCCTGTTGTTATATGCTCATGCAATGCTGTTCCAATTTGTTGAATTTGACTTATACTTCCAGCAATAGATGTGCCTAGTGGTTTTCTCTTCGAGTGGTGGTCTGTTTTCTGGGACATATATATTGCAAGGACCGATAAAAAATACTCAGAAGCAGCAGCAATTTATAGCAAGATAGAAGTTTGCTTTTTAATAGACCTTAATTGATTTCCCCTGCTTCTTCTAGGATTTACTTTAATATCCTTCTAGTTATTTGCTTTTAGGTGAAGAAGCATATGCGGTGTGCCAGACCCAACAAAGTAAGGCTCGAGAACTGCAAAAAATCAAGAGCAAGAGCTTCAGAATCCAAATCAGAGACAAATGCAGCTCTATATGCAGAGATATGCTCAGCAGCAGGAACAAGAGCAGCAGTTATAGGAGCAACAGCAGCAGCAGCTTAGGGCTCAGCTTGTTAGGGGAAATCAAACAAAACTAACACAGAATCAACAACAACAATATACTCAAATTCAAAAATTCATCAACAATAACAGCAATCCTTCAAAATTCAAGACAGAAAATTCCAAATTCCAATCCTTCAAAATCAAGAGAGTGAACGCAGAAAATAAAGAAGACAGAAGAGAAAAAAAAGAGAGAAGAGGGAAACTCAGAGAAGAGGGGTGGTGTTGCTGCCGTCCGTCGCCGTCGCGGTTGAAGGAAAGAGGAGGAAGAAGCGACGGCACGGAAGCTACTGTTGTCACCGTCGCCGTCGCAGCTGTGGCGGAGGAGAGGACAGATCGAGCGAGGAGGAAGAGCAGAGCCCCTCACCACCAAAAGCTCGACGACAGTGATGGAGCCCGACGCCGACAGAGCAGCTCTTCCTTCTTCCTTTCCTTTCTTCTCCCTCTGTTCCTCTCTTCTCTCATTCTCTCTCTCATCTCCTCATTTTGTCTCTCTCTCTAGTCACGACACAATGGCGACAGTGACGACGGCAGCCG
>NC_029785.2:12677019-12681280 GCF_000816755.2 Arachis ipaensis
CCCTCATCTCTATTATAATTAATTTATATTTTTTTAAAAGATTAATTTTTATATGGTTATTTTATCTTTGATGAAAATAAAGATTATATAACTACAAAATAAATAAGATTTAACAAAATCTGTAGTAACTAATATGTCACAAAAATAATTAATAAATAATAATTATTTAAGTTTCAATTCATATAATGAATAATTTAAACTTACACTTCTCTGCTAAACTAATTGTTTTGCCATATATAGATTTTACTTATGACCAGAATTGAATGGCAATTGAAACATAATATTATTTAGAGTAAATATTTTTTCTGGTCCTTAATCATTTATCGATAGACTTCGCACCTCTTAACAAATATAAAAATTCAAATCGGTCCTTATCTACTTTTATGTATGTACAATCCTGATTCCAGCAGGTCTCTTGTCGATGTGTCAGTAATTTGTCCACGTGAATTTCTCTCCTTTCTAATAGAGACAAATCGTCTCCTGGACCTTTGGCAAAATGCTGTGTTCTATAAATAGGCGTTATCATCTGCGTGTTCAAAGTTGTTTAGGATTTTTTCTTTATTCTTTATTGTCTTCATTGTGTGTAGAATGAAGATGTAATTGTCTCCTGAAGAAGACTATGACTACAGAAGTCAAAGACTCTTCTTTACAAATCGTGGAGGAAAGTAGTGGAATTGGAAATAATTTGTGCTGGAGTTTGATTCTGGGTTCTACTGGGAGTATAAGAAAAAAGGCAAACTAAGACAAGAAAAGATTTGTAGCACCTAGATATCATTATGGCACATATACAATATTGTTTGAATCTAGCACTGCAGAAAATCCGAGCAAGATTATTTTTTTTTTTTTGCTCTTATTTCAAGGTAAAGATTCTTCAATTTTATTTTGTTTTAAAATTCGTTGCCGTTAACATGAATTTGTTATTTGTTGCAGACCGCAGCTCCACATTGTAAATATTTTGCTTGGCTTGATGAATATGTTGGTTCATATACACATAAAGCTAATGTCAATCAGAATGAAGTGGTTCAAAGTTTGAAGAAGATGGAGAAAAGATTGGAAGCACTAAAAATCATGATGGCCAAGCAGGAAATTGAAAAAATATTTAAAAACAACACTAAATGCAAAATTCTAACCACATTCTTAATTGGAATTGCAATTACACTTATAATTTCATCAATTTTCAGTGGATTAATTGATAAAAATATAAATTTGGTTTAGGGTGCAAAGTTATGTAAATAGAAGACAACTGCTTAATGTATTATGATTGCAATGCATGGCTTGTATGAACACAATAATTCATGTTATGGTTAGGGACCAAATTTAGTGATACTTAATTTATTTCACTTCATGTAGTGTTATTAGAATTTGAAATAGTATATTGAGATATTACCATATTATATTATTATGTAATTATGAAATACTGAATATGAAGATAACAATGTAAATACTCAAATATGTGACACATTTAGAATTACACTCCAAATCATGAGAGTTTCATAAAAATTGAAACTAATATATAAACCAATCCAATGATTCACAAACCAAAGTATGAGTGTTTTACAAAAAGTTAACTCTAAAATATGAACAGATCCAAAATTTCACAAACGATACCATAAGTGTGTTTACAACTTTATACTAAAACAAATACCAAAAAAGTAGACAGTGTCTCTAAAACAAATACCAAAATTTATGGAACGCAACATTTTGTCAAAGGTCCAGGAGGCGATTTAATTTATCTCTATTAAGGAGAGAAATTTACGTGAACAAATTTCTAACATATCAGCAAGTAACTTGTTGGAAATCGATTGCAGAAATTAGATTGTACATATATAAAAGTAGATAGGGACCGATTTAAATTTTTATATTTATTAGAGAGTACGAAGTCCATCAGACAAATAGTTAGAGACCGAAAATAATATATATTTTATTATTTAATTCAGTTCAATTTAACGGGCATATAACAAACATTACATAAACCTAGAGTTATAACATATTTGAAAAAAGAAAAACAAATTATAACACTTTTGTATTCTTTATACTTTATGCTATTGGGCTAACTGTGCTAGCTAGTGTAAATTCTTATTAGCGTGGTTTTTTTACTTTTGAACAAGTTTATCATATGTGATATAAATATAAAAGCATAGGTAAATGCTATTCAACTCTTTTTAAAATAATATGTAAGTTATTCTTCATGATGTGTCAAATTTTAATTGGTCATTATCTTAATCATAGTTGGGTTATTTTGTATTGCTGTCGTGACAAGAAGCACCAACGTTCGTCGTCCTCTACTGCATTCTCACGTAATCTCTCTTTTTTTGGTGTATCATTCCTTAACTACGTTGTTAAATTCCCATCATTCCTAGTATAGTCAGCGCCGATGTCATTGCTATCTCGTGTCTCACTCGATTCCTCTTTTTGCTGTGTGTCACTCCTTACTAACATAATTAATGGTTAATTTGGTTATTAAATTTTTTTATTAAAAAAATATATCTTTATTTAATTATATAATAAAAAAAGTCACCAAAATTAAATAAAGATATTTTTTTTAATAAAAAAATTTAATAACCAAACTATTAATTATGTTGATAAGGAGTGATGCGCAGAAAAAGAGATCGAATGAGAGGATAAGAGATAGCGATAAGGTCAGCACTGACTATATTGGGAAGGACAGTAAAATTACGACGAGAATTTAAAGACATCGAGATGATGACGACGACGTTAGCGGTTCTTGTCACGACGGCGATACTTGAAAGGACGGAAGCTACGCGATTAAGAAAGAATGGAGGAGTGGAAATGTGCTTTAATTAACGGAAGTGGGGTTTTGATATTTTAAGAAATTATATCATTATCCATCTCAAATAATAAATTACAAAATAATCTAACTATGGTTAAGATGATGACCAATTAAAATTTGACACATAACAAAGGGTAAGTTACATGTTATTTTAGCGGGAGTTGGGTAGAATTCACCAAAAGGACATAACATTTATCAAATAATTATTTAATCAATAAAAATTAAGGAAAAAGGTTCAATTGAACTCATATTTGTAATTTTAAAATAGACGAATACTACTACTTGGACAACTTCAAAACAAGGTGGTGTGATTGGGCGTGATTTAAACCCTAATTAAGAAACAAGAGTAACGATATTCAAAGTAACATTTACATTTCTTTTACAGTGACGGAGTGACAAGTCAAGATTGGATTAAAAACATTATATGAGTCAAACATTATTCACCGTTGTGTATACAACGGCGTCGCATACTTAATTAATTGTTCACATACTTTTGTATGTACTAACTTCTAGATTTAAAGATAAAATAGCAGAAAAAAACCCAATTAAGAGTTTAATTAATCCAATGAGTTTCATGCTTCATGCAATGGTCACTATGACCTCATCAACTCACCTTGAATAATCAAATGGTGTTGTGTACATATGGTAGTGGATTGCAATACTTATTAATTGAATAAATTTTTTTTTCATCAGTGATCATTTGTTTTTAAGATGAAGTATTTTTTATTATTAAAAAAATTTAATTGATTTTTAATAATTTAAATAATAGATTTAAATAGATTTTGACATATTAATAGATTATTATTTACAAAAATTATTTAAATTAATTATTTAAATTATTAAAAATCAATTAAAAATTTTAAAATTGTGGAGAGACATTTTTTGCTTTGGATAAATGATGAAAAACCGAAAAAGAAATTTACTTTTATTAATTTGTTCATGCTTCATGTAATGGTCATTGTGACCTCACCACCTGGCATTGGATAAGTATAAGATGGCGGTGTGATTAACATGATTGTGTATTAGAGTGTAGATATTAATTTATTGGCAGTCCATGTCATCTAGCATGCTCCTTCTATCGACAATAATATTACAATTTGAAAGAAAAATATCCATTTTGATGGTTTGTTTTCTTTGTATTGATACGACAGAAGTGACTACTAATAAACGGATAAGATGATAATGGTATGAACTTAAAAAATATGATGATGAAGTGAACTTGATTATTTGTTCTAAGGAATTGTCTAAGGTGGTGAAAGTATCTTTCAATTTTTTAAGATTTATGAACAAATATTTTAAATTTGTGGTTATCATTTGCGCTGTATAAGTATTATAATTATATCTACTTCAACCCCAAAATTTTAGTAATAGCAAATCAGTATCGATTAGATAAAGTAAATAAACCATATTATTTTTTATTTATAATAAACCACTACTTTAATTGTAGTTGTATGAAGTCAATAGTGAGTT
>NC_029785.2:12681383-12690413 GCF_000816755.2 Arachis ipaensis
GATTAGCTTATATTTATATTTGTCCTAATTTTTATAATAATATAATTTATTATTTGTGAACCACTCTCTATATTTCTGGATATTTTTATTTATTACTTGGTTCTTTAAGGTTCAAGTTATACTTTTTCTACTTAATAAAGCTCCTTGTTCTAATATGACAAGCTGGAAAATGGTAGCCACTCGCTGAATTAATATATATAGTCTATTTAAAGAGAAAAAAAAAATTGGCGACTTATTATTATAGCATTACTTTTTTTCCAGACGAGGAAAGATTTCAAATTTTGAATATTTATTGTTGAAAGGTTGTCACGGTCCATCCACGGCTGAATTTTATGGAAATGGAGCATGTATGTGAGCTTTTCATGGATATGGAATCAAGGGGGCTAGATATGAATGTAGGGCAGAATTTTGGCAGCTTTATGGAGAAGAGTTCGGACTGTTCGAATTCTTCATTTGTGAATTTTCTTTCCCGAAAACGTACGGTCCAATTTGGGATGGAGAGGAAAAAATTTTTGTTGAAGCCAAATCGGACCCTCCGATTTCCTTGAGGTGGAGGAGCAACTCGAACGATCCGAGTTGCATGTTGTTGAAGATGAATGGAGTCGGACCGTCCGTTTTGGCTGGGGATGGCAGAATCGGTTTATGAAAACGCATGGTCCGATTTGGTTGTTTAATATATTTTTGAATGAAATTAACCTAGTCGTATGGTCCGAGTTGAACATAGAGTCTATATAAAAGTGTGCAACGAGTTAGTGTTAGGATACCCTCTTCTTCCCCTTCTTCAGCGCCGCTTCATCTGTTTCATATTTCTGGGTCTCTTTCAAACTTGTTCTAAATCCCAGAAGTTAGTGGTTAATGTTATGTTCTTTTTTTTTGGTGATTAGAAGAAATGAGTGACAGAGTACTACTAAAGGTGTATTATTTTGGTCAGATTTTATTACAAACGTCTGAAGGAGTAAAATTTATTTGTGAAAATCCACTAGATGTTGTTATTCCCTTTATTATTTCCTTTGAAGAACTCAAAGGTTTGATCTGTGAGAAGATTGATTCTGAGAGGGCAAAAAAAATATCATGTATTCTATACAGATATCCCATATCGGTATTTGGTGGGTTCGTCCAATTTCAAACAAGATATGTGACGGACGAAGCGAGCATGCATGAGATGTTTTCAATGTATATTGAAAACTGGGCCCAGATCTCGTTTATCGAGTTGTATGTTGAGTTTGAACAATCTGAGGCTGACCGAAACATTCTACGGGAAGATTATAATAGTGACAGTGAAGAAGAGTTCGAAAGCAACTACGAATGTGTTGGTGCAGATGGAGATGAAGATCATGGTGACGGAACTATGGATCCAGATGTGACAGAGGTGGCAGATGCACTCGCAAATGATATGCCGTTTGGGGAGCCTTCATTCATGCGAGTTCTGGACTTGGAAGCCATGCATGTTCCGGAGTTTCCGGAATATATGACTGCAGGTTCGTTATTAAAAAATAATATTTTTTTATTTAGTTATTGAATTATTTATGAATGAATTAGTATTTATTAACCATTATTTTAGCATGCATTGATGTCATTTATGTGTTAGACATTGAACTGGTTGACCCGATCCTATGTAAAAAAAAAATAGTAAGAAAGTTAAAAAAATAAAAGTCAAAATATGTGTTTACTAACATTTGAAAAATATAACGTTATTTTAAACCAATATAGAACATAGAAGTTAATATTTTATTATTATTTATGTTATACACTATAGGTATTGGCTAGAAAATAATAATAAAATTCTCTACATTATGCAAAAGAAAATTAACGTGTGTTTGTAGATATGACTTAGGGAACCGGACCGGATAGTATTTGGTTCATCGGGGTTGACAGTTGAACCGGCCGGTCCGGGCCAGTTTTTTACATCTGACGTTCATGTCCGTATTTGTGAAAAAAGTCACATAGTAACATGATGTTAGGGTTGGATTTATATTAAACTTGATGCAGTGAATATTGATTTATCTCGGTTTTGAAATATATATGTATTTATTGAAATTTTTCCCATGCTAGTTGTCCTGGCAGAAGTTCCTATTGTCGCAGATGGTGAATTTGCTGTTGGGATGGAGTTTTATATATAAAAAGAGGAAATCAAATCCTTTTTGAAAGGGGGAATATCTCATCCTTGAAATTAATAGAGAAATTGAACTTAAAAAAAAAATTTATTGTTTTATGCATGCTTCTATGACACATTTCAAACTCCTTTCTTTTTGATAATGTCAAAAGGGGGAAGAGAAGTTTGAGGATATTTGAAATTTTGAACTTTTGAAAAAGAAGAAGTTTGAGAATTTGAAAAGAAGAAATAAGTTTGCGAAACAATGATTTCAAAAAGACTTCCGCTAAGCAAAAACTTTTGATATCTAAATTAGGTTTTGCGCGAGCACCTTGAAGCTTGGCAATAGTGGAACTTCTCAATAGCGATTGAGAAAGAAAGTGGACGTAGGACAAGGATTGTGCCGAACCACTCTAAATAGCGTTTGCATCTCTCCAAACTCATCTCTTCAATATTATTGTCTTTTACCTTTGAGCAAATAAATTGTGATCGAAAAGTAGCTTCGTAGGTACTTAAGGAATAGCTTAAGTCCGATTGGTGAAAAGCTTGATCAATTTATTTGAGTTGGTGTCTATTGGAAAGTAAAAGCTCCTTATAAATGCTTAGCAATTGAGTTAAGCTCTTGGAAAAATACTAGTACAATAACACTTTTGTATATTGTCTTTAACTTTCGCAAAAAGATTCATTGTTGTTATAATACTCAATTCACCCCCCCTCTTGAGTAATTGTGCATAGGTTCTACACAATATCGTCCCAATTGCGTTTGCTATTGTCGAGGGAGAGACTTCTGATGCATGGCACTTTTTCCTTAGAAACTTGCGTCAACACGTTGTCACTCGAGATGGTGTGGGACTAATATCCGACCGACACGAATCCATCAATGCAGCTGTGGAACGGAGTAACGGAGCTTGGTCCCCTCCTAGAGCTTTTCATATGTACTGCATCAGGCATATAGAGTCGAATTTTCTGCGAAAATTCAAGGCACCGTACCTCCAAAAATTGGTCGTCAACATAGGTAACCATTTACTAAATTTAAGTAACTTATTAACAACAATAACCTTCAAGATTTGTTTCGACAGCTATAATTATTCTTGTTTTTTTTTTTTTGCTATCCTCTAGGATATTCGAGGACGGTGCGGGAGTACGAAGTGCGTTACCAGCGATTACGGGAACGGGGGGAAGCGTATACTAACTGGTTAAACCGAATTCCCCGCGAACAGTACGCATTGGCGTTTGATGGTGGATACCGATGGGGTCACATGACAACGAATCTAGTGGAATGCATCAATTCAGTGTTGAAGGGTGCACGCAATCTTCCCATTACTGCTCTTGTCAAGGCAACATTCTACAGGCTAAACGAGCTTTTCACCAGAAAAAGAGCGGAGGCAGAAGCGCGGATTAATGCTGGCCATGTGTTCTCTGAAGTCGTGACCTCGAAGTTGCATGCAAACCAACTTGCATCAGTAAACATTCAGGTCAGTTGCTTTGACCGGCAGAATGAGGTCTTCGAGGTGCGTGAGATGCCAAGCGGACTGGAGTTTGCAGTTGATCTACATGGCCTTCGATGTGACTGTGGTGAGTTCCAGGTGGACCGGATCCCCTGCAGACATGTCTTCGCATGTTGCGCCAACCAGCGACTGGATTGGAAACTGTATGTGCATGATGTGTATAAAATGGACCAAGTTCGGCAGGTGTACCGAGCAAGATTTAGGCCATTGGGTAACCCGACGACATGGCCCGCGTACAACGGTCCTCGCTTCGTACCGAATCCGTATCTGAGACGTGTCTCGAAAGGGCGCCCCAGGATGACGCGCTTCTTGAATGAGATGGACACGCGAATGTTACGTCGTCCTAGGCGATGTACGCTATGTGGAGCTAAGGGACACAGTCGTAGTAGATGCCGTCGGTCAACTGGTACAAATGCCGACGGAGATGCTTAGTAGGTTCACATTGTGGTAGGTGTAGATGATCACTAGTATGGCATGGGTTGTCCTTTTGAGGTAACTTGACCTGATATGTGTAACATTGTATAACGTTTTTAATTTGTTTTTATTTTAAAACTGTTTTTATTTTATAACCTTTTTAATTTGTTTTTATTTTAATGTACACCAGATGTATGTGTTAAAAAATAATACGGATACGTATCACAAAAATATATTATAATTTGCGTACTTGTTGAACAGGCAGGTCGGCATCACAGTTTTCCTGTTTGAGCCTACCGGTTTCGTAATCTGGTTTTTTGATTGAACCGGCCGGTCCGGTTCAACCAGTTTTTTTGAATGAACCGGCCGGTCCGGTTCAACCAGTTTTTCTGAAAACCAGTTTTTATGAAAGAATCGGCGGCCCGGTTGACATTTTTTCTAATTGAACCGGCCGGTCCGGACCCACAGCTTTTCCAATTTCACAGGCCGGTTCGGTTAAAAGCTATCCTGATTGAACCGGCCGGTCCGTTTTACAGGTCTCCGGGTTGAACCGGGATGTCCGGTTCAAAGTTTTTCTGAATGAACCGGCCGGTCCAATCAAATTTTCACATCAGTGCATATACGATACCTGTAGCATGTTGTAATATGATCTCAATTATCGCACTGAGTTATGTTGACATGATATCTATAGCAATATAATCGGAATTTATGAAACCTTAATACGTAGTCAAGATCAATAATACCTGAATAGGGTCCGTGGTGCATAAATATTCTAAACATACAATATAAATCTAACCATAGTCCATCTCAGTAATTCAAAATGTCCAATACATACAAAGTAGTCTAAACACAGTCCAGGTGATTAATACTTAAATAAGTAATTTACACCACAACTACTTTCTCATGGCCCACTTGACATCCTTGACAAAATTCTTGCATTTCTTGGCCGCCTTTTTGAAGACAGATGGAGTGTAGCGACTAGCGCTGCGACGTGGTGGATCAATCCTCAGATTGTAACCTTTGGAGGTTTCATCCGGAGTGCGTGCCTGACCTGTATACAATTTTTGAAAAATAATTAAATGTAGTGCATCAGGTAATCAAAGCAAGACATATACCACATATCATTTACTAAAAGTCAAACAGAGATGCCAGTTAAGAACAAAAAATAAATACGTAATCGAAGATGTAAAGTAAAATAAAAAACATAATACCATCATTACGAGATTCCTCATCCTCATCGAACTCCTCTATTTCATCATCCTCATGATCCTCCTCGTTATCCGGGTTATCTACTAGATACGCATCGGTCTCTTTCTCGAGTGGGTTAGCATTTTCCTCAATGAGTCCCATGGAAACACGGTTAGGGTTCTGACTAAAAAAAGCTTCGCGTCCACCGTCACTCCTACTAGAGTCAACCGACACAAACCCACCAGAAGCAACCGATGAGGTATGGCCCGGATACCTCGCATCCAATGAATACCTTCCTGCCATGAACTCAGGCTGATGTCCATATTGTGATAGTCCAGGATCTGCAGACATCAACCCAAGCAACTGGCTAAAAGAACCTCCTTCTCCTGTTTCAAACTGTGAGGTTCCCCAATATTGTTGACTTATTGGAACTGATGGGGGGAACTGTGTCTGAGGTACATACTGGCTTGAGGACTGAGGTTGTACTTCTGGAATCGGGTTTGGAGGTAATATATGCGGCGACTGTGGATCTTGTCCTTCATTATCATCATCCATATCCTGACTACCATCATCGGTATCCTGATTATCCTCATCCAAATCCTGATCACCTTCATTCATATCTTGATCACCTTCATCATTATCTTGACCCACAAGATTTGACAAGTTTAAGTGGTCCCTATATTTTGATCGGTACCAATGCATGTAACTATCTAGTAGATGATGTGAAGGCATGGGAAGCTCAGATAGAACGTAGTTATACCTGTTTGACCAATGCATCACCCACTTTGAATGACTCGGTTCCGTGGCCTAATTAAGATTCTTAGGACCAGTCAGGGTTTCTCCATGCGCCTTCTCTAGATTTCGCTCCTGACTAGGTAGTCCTTGAACGAAACCAAACTGTCGCCTAAACCTATCGGTAGCATGCCACTCGATATATTCGAATGATACCAAAGGAACTGTAGCGCTCCAAACAACCGACTGCATGTAGATTTCAGGAGGAATGATGTTCGGATCCACGCGATCCACAGCATAAGCAACCCAAACAAACTGGAAAAAATAAAGGAACCTCATGATCACAGTCCACAATGCCAAATGGCAATAACAATGCTGTATAATTATGTCTCGGACCCTAAACCGAAAACTAATACTACTTTAATTAAAACACACCTGCCCTTCCTGAAGTTCGTCAAATGCCTTCCTAAAGTGAGCTAACTTCAGATATCTATATCGTCGGTCACCACGCTCCCAGTTCCGCCACCTAATATGATATATTCAATTACCTCAACTAGCATTAACTGAATCTTAAATATCAAGAACGGGTACATTGTAACAAATTATTACCTGTTTGCTAGCGGAAAACTTCGAGGTTCCCTAGGTAGCGGCGATAGATATGGCAGCCTGATCCAAGCCCAACAGAGTAGAAGTGTTAGTGGACCATCTATTTCCTTGCAGTTAAAATGGGATGCCCAGCATAAAGCCCTGTATAGATGTGCTAGGCACGCCGCTCCCCAACTATACTGACCAATACTAATAAAATCACGTAGCAAGGGTAGAAATTTCCAATGCACTCCTGCCCCAGACTTATCCCCAAATAAGATCGTCCCGATCAGCAATATAATATGGCACCTCACATACCTCTGTATACTGATATCATCAATCAACTGTAAATTTTCTTTTATTTCCCGCAGCCAGGTAAGTTTTATGCATTCTATTTATATTCTTCAACTATATCTCTAACAACAATCATAATATTGAAATTTTATATTTTAATAATTATAAATATAAAAAATTAAAAAAATTAAAAAAATTTAAAAAAATACTTATATAGTCAGGATCACTGAGATAATGAATAATATGAAGCTCAGATCGATCAACATCTTTAATTTTTTTTTTTTTGGCATTGTGGTAGCTGCTCCACCATGCAAGGCTCAGAGAAACGAAGAAGAAGGTGAATGTGAGAGTGAAATGTTACTGAGGGAAGTGTGGATTCGGAGGGTGAGAGAGGTTCTTTTCTTTGTGTGTTTATGAGGGGCACCGTTTAGGTACTCAGCGGGGAAGCGACGCGTGTCCAATGCCCAACCAACTCGGACCGTGCGATTGGTCTTACTGAAATCGGATGGTCCGTGACGCTGAGCCAACTCGGAGGGTCCGAGTCCCTCACCAGCCTCAGCCACATGCACGCCACTCGGACCGTGCGTTTTGTGGCTTGAACTCGTAGGGTCCGAGTTCCTTCAGCCCTGACACCACAACTTGGTTACACACCTCCCACCACCATATCATACTCATACACCAGCTTGGGTACAATATGTAAATTAAAAAGCGTCCATCCACATGTGCATACATCATTTTATATCTTATAAGTAGTAATTTGAAATTTTTTAAAAGAAAATTGTTAGATGAATATAGACATATAACTTCTCTTCTTATTACTATGGAGAATAATAACTATTTACATAAATTTCTCTTCCGTACATAGATATATAATTTTTCTTCAAAGTAACTTGGAAAAATACAATCACAACTTTAAAATTAAATGTAAATGGACGGTTTGCAAATAAAATCATTTGAGATTGCAGTTAAATTCTGTTTATATTTTGGCCTAATATATAGTCAGACTTAAATTAAGTAAAAGTTCAATTAATATGTAAGGGACTTCATCGACACCTGTCCGGCTTTGTGGAGGTCAGGCTCGATGTCGCTAACACCAGCTCTACCTACCTGAATCGATAACTAATTTTTATAACCTCCTCCATTTATCTAGAAGGAATATGTAAACAACATCCCTAACAAAAAGGGACGATTATCCACATTAAAGGTGGAACTACTCAAAAAGATAGTTATTGACTCTACAAATACACCTATAAAATATTTTGACACTTTTAAGTATACTTTGTAACACCCTACCACACAAAGCTTTACGCTTAAGTCGTAAAACAGAGGTGATGTGGTATTACGACCTCTAAAATGAAATAAGTACATATAATAGCAGAAGAGTTATAATATGCTAGGAGCCTTGAAGAAAAGGGGGAAATAAAAATCGCACAATAAAGGTGCAACGCTCAAGGAACGAGTTAACTTACGTGCTAAGAAAACCATAACTATCAAACATAAGCTAACAGAAGTGGGAATAGAGTGCCAAAGATACAAAATAACAAGCTCCTAACTCAGCCTGCGAAGTCAAGACTGGCCGGAGAATATTTACACATATATACATACATATCCAAAACCCAAAAGTACATACACACAATCCTGCCTCTCCATAAACCTCTAAGAGGATCAAAAAGGACAGGTTATGCGGAGAGAAAGCTAAGTACATATATATATACATCACTGTACAGCAAAACTATACAACAACACTATCCAGTAACCCCTCCGCTTTAAGAGTCCAGACGCCTAACGAGATGGCTCCCAACCTGCATCTTCCTAAAAATATTTAATTATAACTTAACTTAACCTTAAATCTAAGTCCTATGCTGCCATTCCTCCATACCTCCAACTCCATCTTGCATTTTCACAGGCAAATAGACAGGTAAAGGCAAACACAAGAAAGTTACAACTACTGCAGGTAACAAATACACATTTAGCATGGCAAATACAGGTAGGCACACCCAATTAGAGCACAAGCAAGTAATTCAAGTAATATGCATATGATGCATGCCTGTCCTATGGCTGATGAGGCTCATCTGTCGGTTATCCAGCCAACCCGACAAGTCTGAATTGTCCTTAGACTATCCCCCGACGTGCATCCCCAAGAGTCTATGCATAGATTTTTCTCAAATAATCAATATTGCTCAATGGGGGTAACATTCCCAGGAATTTATATAGTGT
>NC_029785.2:12690427-12692516 GCF_000816755.2 Arachis ipaensis
AAACTCAACTAATCCGCTTCCTCCAAGTTCCAACATCCACAATTTCAAGTTCCAATTATTTATTTTCAACCTAATACACATTCATAATACATATATACCCAATTTAATACTCAAAGCTCAAATTTAATGAAATTAAAATAGAATTATCGTATCCTCACCTTACCCAAGCTTCACATAAGCAAGAGTGAACGTTTCTCTCAAGCTAATTGGATCCTAAAACATCAGAAATCAAAGAAATTCAATATTCCCACTTAAAATTTGAAAATTGGGGGAAGATGAAGCTGAGAGTGATTAAACAAGTTACCTATGAAATTGTTCCGATAGAAATGTAGAGCTCGACGCGGTGAACGCGTGGCCGCAAACGGTGCAGCGATTGGAGCTCGGACGGAGAAGTTACGGGGATCGGAAATTTACGTTAGGGTTACGGGATATTTCTCGTTTCTCTTCTCCCTGGAAGCTGAAAGCTTCGTTGCTGCAGTAATGAGGGAGAAGACAAAGCTGGGTTCATTTAATAGGGCTGGTCCGGTTGAACCAACAGCCCGGTTCGGGTCCGGTTCAACCGGTTCGGTCCTTTCGGTCCATTCTTGGACCGTTTTCTTCAAAATTCTCGTTTCGATGAGCTCTACCCTTTTTTGATATAATATTCGTATTTCTAATCCTCCTTATTAAAAACTAATTTATTAACTAATTATCTACTAATTTAACCGGGGTTTACATACTTCGAACCCAATCTACTAAAAAACTTGCTTAAACCCTTACTAACTTAAGCATCGGAGCCTCTTGCAGGTACTACCCCCATCTCCATCAAGACATCGAACGGCAGCATCACAGCAGCAGAAGACGTCGGGCAAACCACCCAAAAACGTTTGAACCTCACGTTCAAGTCCAAAGCAACCCAGTTTCAGGTAACCATCGGAACATTGGAATCATTGTCGAGGACCTGGAAGTCTACACCCAGTCATGGCGCACGATCGTTTCGAAGATGGACATACGACATTTGAATCCAAGTTAGAACACCACAACGATGATCGTTCAATAGTAATACCCTACGACAAGATAGAGCGGCTGTTTCTAATGGGAATGGGACTTCGCGAAATCCCTAACCCAGAAGGATAAACTCAGAAATACACCCACCTGAGGACATGGTGAACCGAAATCTAGCAGAAGTTATGGAATTGGTAGATGGACACCATGGATGATTGGAACAACTCGAGCAGGAACTAGAATGACAATGAGAATCTAAAAGAGACCTGAGAAGAGAAGTACGACGCTGAAGGGAATTAGAAGAAAAGCTTTTGTAAATGGAAGCCGATCTTCGGGGTTGGAGAAACCATGCCGATTGGGAAGAAACCCCCTTTGGAAGTGAAGATCCATTTATCGAAGAAATCATGCAGGCTAGGATTTTCAGGAACTTTAAAAGTTCAGACATGGACCTCTAAGATGGGATGACCGACCCGAGACATAATCTAAGCAACTTTATAAACCGAATGTACTTGGGCGACGCGTTGGACGCAACTCGTTGCAAAACTTTTCCGACAATGTTAACCAAGGCGGCGATGAAGTGGTTTGACAATATACCACCTAGGTCTGCAACTTGCTTCGATAACTTTGCAAGGAGTTTCCTTACTCGATTCTCCATCCAGAATGACAAGGTCAAGCACTCTCCAAGCCTCCTCAGGGTCAAGCAAGAGGTCGAAGAAACTCTCCAAACTTACATGGAAAGATTCAATAAAACCTAGTTAAAAATCAAACCTTGTCTACATAAGCGGTCAAAATGGAGCTAGTTAATGGCCTCAAAGAAGACCCATTCTCCCAATCCATATCAAAAAGGCACCCAACCTCCTTGTACGAGGTGCAAGAGCGAGCGAAAAAGTACATTAACATGGAAGAGAATACCTGACTAAGAGAACGCACTCCAAGGCAAAACTCTCACTACCAGGCTCGAGATAACGAGGAAGAAATGAAGAAAAAAGATTAATACAACTCAGATAAGTCTCGAAGGTATCACAACTACACCCCACTACGACTTTTCCTAGTTGATATCTATAGAAAAATCTGTCATACCGAAAAGTTTCCACCTCCTTAGCCC
>NC_029785.2:12692675-12696421 GCF_000816755.2 Arachis ipaensis
GGACGTTCCACCAATGACTGCTACGACTTGAAAAATGTGATAGAAAAACTGGTTAGGGAAGGTCGGTTAGAAAGGTACTTGGCAGAAAGATCGGATAATCAAGGAAAAAGGAAAAGAAAGGAAGAAGACAGGAGTTGGCGAGATTGGCCACCATGAACTCCTAATAGACACGTCCATATGATAGCCGGAGGATTTGTAGGAGGCGGAATAACTAAGTTCTCCCGCAAAAGACATTTGAATTGAAAGAAGTTTATCAAGTCAGGAAGGAGGCTGAAACCCCCGACTTGCCTACTATTTCTTTCACAAAAGAAGATGCTCAAGGGATAACACTGGAGTATGACGACCCCGTTGTAATCACAATGATACTTGCCAATGCAAACCTCCACAAAACTCTGGTGGATTAAGGAAGTTTGGCCGACATCCTGTTTAAACCTGCTTTCGACAAATTTGAGTTAGAAGAAAAAGAATTAAAAGCATATCCAGACACCTTTTCGGATTGGGAGATACACCAATCCGACCTTTAGAATTTATTCCACTATATACCACTTTTGGTAAAGGTACAAAATCAAGATCCTTGAGTATAGACTACATAGTGGTCGACGTAGTATCGGCCTATAATGCCCTAATATGTCGAACAATTCCAAACCGACTAGCTGCGGTAGTTTTTACTCTTTATCATTGCATGAAATTTTCGACTTCTAAGGGAATAGCCACTGTGAGAAGAGATCAGAAGTTGACAAGAAGGTGTTATAATAAAAGCCTGAACCTGTGCGGATGCACAAAGGGAGAAAAGGTCAACACCATCGAGCTCGGTGGTGTCCGAATTTGAGAGGAATTGAGACCACAACCTAACGGAAAGAATAAGGACGTTTAGTGATGACACATCATCTTAAGCTACTCGATTTTGTTTATCTTTCCTAGTTATATTATTATTCTTCAAATATTATGTATGTGTCTTTTTTTTTAGGTGTCGTAATGCCTTACTATTTATGATTTACGACTATAGCGTAAGATTTTGTGTGGTAGGGTGTTATAAAAGAAGGTTAAAAGTGAAAAAAAAAATTGACTAATTGATGACTGGTAAAAATTTGATGGTAGGGATAAAATTGAAACTATTTCAAACGTTAGACACAAAATTGAATCAAATTAAATGTTAGAAATAATTTTAAAAATATTATGGACAAAAAACAAACTTTATCCAATTTTAAATTACTATTTGAATAACAAATGAAAACAACTTTTAAATTATAAATTCAAAATTGAATTTCTTTGAATTTGTATTTTTGTATTAAAAAATAATTTGATCTAACTTAATACTATCTAATATATTATAACTCGTGTTTTCCTAATTCATTTTTTCTTCTCCTAACACTGTTTGTAACCTTTCTTCCTTTTCAAGATATATCTTCTTTCTTTTCAAGGCTCATATTTTAGTTATTTGTGATGATTAATGTATTACTTAATCTTTTCTATTTTACTCTTCGTTTTCAGTTTTCTCTTTCTATCTAGGGGGTGGCAATGGATAGAGTAGGGTAGGATTTGGAGCCAACCCTAATTCTATCTGCGAGTTGAAAATATCTCAACCCTAATCCTATCGCTTTTAACCCGCGGGTATCCGACTCTACTCACGGGTTACAAAAAAGATGCAACATTATTATATAACTTGATGATAATTTAAAATAGAACTGACTTTTATGTAAAAAAAAAAATATTAAATTATCAATTAATGATCTTCTTTTAATGACTAAGAATCTTTTGCATTTAGTGAGAGGTCTTTGGTTCAAAATCCACTTAAAACATATTTTTATATAAATATATAACACATATATATATAAGGTGCGGGTTGGTCGAGTAGAGTTGAGGCACAACCCGCACCCTACCCGACCCGCACAAAAATCCTATCCACTGTATATCAAATTGGCAATCCTACTCGATCGAGTGGAGTCAGTTGAGTACCCGTGAATAGGATACATGTTGCCATCCCTATTTCTATCTTTACTTTATCTTTCTTATATATTCCTGTTCTCTTTTGCTAGGCTAAGTCAAAATGGTCATTTTGCTTGTATTAGGAGTGCGTGATTTCGTTTATTTTGCCTACATTGGGATGCACTTGGTCTAATTAGTGTGTATGGCAAGCAAAATGGGATTGAAGCCTATTTCGTGGGTGCTTGAGAAAAAATGACAGAAGCGTATATTTAAAAATCTTTTTATAGATGCGTATTTTAGAAATTAATATTTATTTAAATAAAAAATTCTAATATTTTTAAATATTTCTTTCTAAATATAAGTTAGTTGTGTGATAACCAATTTAAAAAGAAAAAAAATATTATACAACTCAAGAATAAAATGTGAGAATTTTTCATTAATAATGAAATATATACACTTCGTTGAGTTGTCGTGTTTACGTGTGAGACACATTTCGGACGTAATACTCACCGACACTCGTCTCTGCTGTATTTAATCGTGTCTTAATAAAAAATAAAAAATTCTTCTCCGCATATAACTAGACACACCTAAATACCATCACATGTCAGTGTGTCTAGTCTTATTTTTAACATATATTCTTAAAATAAATTTAGATATAATATATATTATTAATTATTAAAACAAAAAATATTTTAAATACTTGATATAATTAAAATAAGACATTAAAAATAATTTAAAAAATTAATTTATATTTTAATATCAATAAAATATCAAATTATCATTACGATTTATCTAAAAAATACTTTATATTTTATATATATGCATATCCCCGTCTTATGTAAGATTTTAAAATTCATGTATTCATGTATCCCATATCGTATCGTATCCTATGTCCATATTATTGCATGCATCATAGTTCATTAATAAATAATAACATGCTCAAATTCAATGCCTATTATTTATAGCCAATCAATAGTTTTTCGAAAGATGAAACATAATATAATTTTAATAATAAATTGAAAGAAAGATGATGTTGTTATTACACTTGAAATAACATATTCAGATTTAGAAATCCATCATGAATTTAAAACTGACCCTTTTTATTTTATTTACGTATTATGTGCATAGGCCATCGTGGTGGCCGAATCACTCACTGAGTATCATAGGGGAGACTCTAAACCTAAGTCTTCCTCCAAGCCTAGTTCTGCTAAAGGTGGGGGAGACAAGGGGAAGAGCTTCTCAACCAAGAAAGAAGGAAAATACTCTTCAAAGAAAGAGTACGAAGAAAAAAAGAAAGCTTTCGTACCCAAAGGAGGATGCTTCGTGTGCAAGGGACCGCACCAAATGAAGGATTGTCCCAAGCTAGGGACTTTGGCATCTATTGCTAAGGAACGAGAAGCTCAAACTCAAGTAACTGAGTGTGTTGGATCTATCCAACACATAAATGCTGTGAAGACCAAAGAGGCAAGTACTGCAGAAAAGAAAGGCTTGATGTATGTCAAAGCCTTTATCAATGAAAAACCTGTCATGGCTATGATCGACACTGGTGCTACACACAACTTCATCAAACCTGATGAAGCAAATGACTTGGTCTTAGCTCAAGAGGTTGAGTAAGTCCGAGTGCCGACACGGTAGCGTTGGAGTGTGTCCAAGGCCGTGACAATACGGTCTAGTTAAGTCAAGTAAATTTGTAATTTTTGTAAGTGAACCCAAACCAATATGGATTGATTAAATTCGAGTGGGATTGGTTTCAGAATCCAATATCTAATTAAAAGTGAAATTAGAAAAAATATTAAAAAATATAAAAAAGGTTATGTAAA
>NC_029785.2:12696566-12700038 GCF_000816755.2 Arachis ipaensis
ACATTCAATTATCTATTGAGTACAAAATCTAATATAATATAATTAGATCAATTTTATCGAATAATCAAATTCGGTCCCATAAATTCCTTAAGAATAATAGATTTTATCTCTTAAAAATAATCTCGAAATATAGGTTTAAAGTCATACTTATTTCAATCATTATTGTTCATATATTCACTTTATAAAAGATTTCAATATCTTTTTAGAGGAATAAACAACAATATGCAAATTAAAAGACATCGAATTGGATGAGTTCCTGACCCATGTTGACAACTGCGAATCTTATAGAGTGTATCAAACGGGACAATACTGACACATTAAAATGGAAAATTTTTTATATGAGAAGATGAAAACACAGTTAGTAGGAGACGTTTTTAATGTCTATAATGTTGGTTTTATTTTAAATAACTTATTTTATTGTTTTCTTTCAAAAATATTTCTTTCATTCATTATTATTATCTTTTACCTACCTGTAGTATGGTAAGCATGATAGCTATATAGTATCTACACATGATAGTAAATTAATGATGGTATAACATCAGATAGAATTTGTACTTGAATATTTTAAAAAGAATTTAAAAAAAATATTAGAAGATTAATATTTATGTGGACAAAAAATAAAAGTTGATTAGTGTTGATCTATTAGACTAAATACAAAATAAATAAAAAAAAATGTTGGTTACATAATATTTTATAGAAAATAATTTGTTTTAGTGTAAAGATTTATTTAAAAAGATGAAGTTCAATCATTTTTGTTGTGATAAGAGTTAAAAAAAATATAGATGGTAGAGAGTTTATTATTATTATTATTAGATGGTAGAGAGTTTTTTATAATCTCTAAAAATGATTAGGAAGCTTTCAGTGTAATATTTACTAAAGTTAATTATATATACCCATAATTACAATATAATTCTTCCCAACAAACCAATCTTTGGATATAATGACAATCTATGAGCATTGAATTTGAGCATCTTATAAAGAATAGTTTATCTAATTCTTTTACTATTTATGAATGGCAATAACTCAATGATCTTAAATCTTTGTCTAGACACATACATATACTTGTGATGGTTATTACGTTATACATTTTGTAAAGTGTAAACTTTTTTTTGTATGCATTTCTCATGGATTATGAAAACTATGATTTGGTTGAGTTTTTGGCTTCCATTTCCTTTGATTGTTTATATGATTCGAACCCCAACAACCCTTCAATTTCCATATATGAATTGGATTTAAAGTACTCCTAATATTTTTAAGTACTCTTATCTAAATACAAATTAGTGGTGTGATAATCAATTTGAAAAAAAAAATTATAACTTTGTCAATATTCTTATTATACAACTCAAGAATAAAATGTGAGAATTTTTCATTAACAAATAATAGCATACTCAAATTCAATGCTATACACATGGTCATCGTTATCATTATCTTTTACCTACCTGTAACATGGTAATCGTGATAGCTATAAACGATACACATGATAGTAAATTAATGATGTATAGTATCAGATAAAATTAAATTTGTATTTAAATATTTTAAAAACAATTTAACAAAATATTTTTGTGGAAAAAAAATAAAAAGTTGACTAGTGTTGACTTGGCAGTGGTAGAGCTTAGTTCAAATAAGGGGTCATGGCCCAAATTTGTTATAAAAAATTTAGTAGTACTTTTCAAAAGATAAAAAATAGTTCAATTAACTTAAATACTTTACTATGACTTAAAGTATCTAATAAGTTCAATAAACAATACTCTCTCTATCTTTAAGTTCAAATATAAAAAATTAGATATTTTTTATTTATTTAATTTAATATTATTTTATATTTTACTATTTATTTAATTTAATTTTTTATATGATAAAAAATAATAGAATATTCAATAAGTATTAATATTATTATATTTGTATAAATTGATAAAAAAAATTCAATAAATATTATAAATTTTAATATTTGTCTTTCTAACTTCTTCTTTACATATTTTACAGGATATATATTCAAATTTTTATATAAAATAATAATGAAAAATCAAAGAATTGATACATTTTTTAAGAGGAAGGCTAATATTTAAGAAGGAGAACATATAACTTTTATAATATCAACATTTGTAGATAGTTCTTCTACTTTAATGAATCACGAAGAAAGTGAGATATAACCTTCAAAAGTTCAAAAAGTTACCTCTGATGACTTTAACCTTAACTTTTTGGAACGAGATCTTGAAAAACGGCTTTAAATTTGGCAATATCACCCAAACCAGAGAGATAAGATTAGGCGAGCTTATCTTAAATGGGTCCATATCAAAAACATTTTGACAATTATTTTCTATCTGATCCTCCCAAAATTTTGTTTCAAGTTCCGCTACTGCTGTTGGGATAAATATAAAATAAATAAAAAGAAAAAATGTTGGTTACATAATATTTTATAGAAAATAATTTGTTTTAGCCTAAAGATTTGTTTAAAAAAATGAAGTTCAATCATTTTTTTTTGTGATAAGAGTTGAAAAAACATAGAATCTTGTCATTAAAGAAATCACGCTCTTTGTAATTATATTATTATTATGTCAATTTCTAGATGGTGGAGAGTTTTTTATAATCTCTACAAATTATTAAGAAGTTTTCAGTGTAATATTTACTAAATTATATATCCCTATATTACAATATAATTCTTCCCAACAAATCAATCTTTGGAAATAATGACTATCTATGAGCATTGAAATTGAGCATCTTATTATGAATAGTTTATCTAAATCTTTTACTATTTATGAATGACAATAACTCAATGATCTTAAATCTTTGTCTAGACCCATGCATATACTTGTGTGGTTATTACGTTGTACATTTTGTAAAGTGTGAACTTTTTTTTTGTTTGCATTCTCATGGATTATGGAAACTATGATTTGGTTGAGTTTTTGGCTTCCATTTCCTTTGATTGTTTATATGATTCGAACCCCAACTACTCTTCAATTTCCATATATGAATTGGATTTAAAGTACTCCTAATATTTTTAAGTACTTCTATCTAAATACAAATTAGTGGTGTGATAATCAATTTGATAAAAAAAAAATTATAACTTTGTCAATATCCTTATTATACAATTCAAGAATAAAATGTGAGAATTTTTCATTAACAGATAGTAGCATGCTCAAATTCAATGTGTATTAATTATGGTCAATCAATGATTTTTCGAAAGACAAAACATAATATAATCTTAATAATAAATAAAAAGAAAGATGATACTGCTATTACACTTGCAATAACATATTTAGATTTAGAGATCATCACCATGAGTTAAGACCGACCCTTTTGACTTTATTTATATATTAGGGTGTTTATAGTCGAATTAACTCAGACTGTAAAAAAAATAAAAACTCAACTAATTATATTTTAATTATTTCGCGTTAATTTAAATTTGTGATTTTTGTAAGTAAACCCAAATCAATAGGGGTCGATTAAATTCAAGTGCAACTGGTTTGGGTAATTG
>NC_029785.2:12700237-12722200 GCF_000816755.2 Arachis ipaensis
AATGGAATTGTTCAAATTTCTCAATCTTAAAATAATATCCAAACTCATTAAAGTCAAATTTAATTAGATATGACCCCGTTACACTTAATTATTTATTGAGTACAAAATCAATATAATATATTTGGATCAATTTTATTGAATCCGTTGGCATAAATCCCCGTAAAATTATCAGATTCTATCTTGTCAAAACGATGTAGATATATAGGTTTAAAATCATACTTATTGCAACCATTATTATTTATATATTCACTTTACAAAAGATTCTAAGATCTTATGGCAATATGCAAAATTAAATTAAAGGATATGGAATTGCATTTTGCATGGGTCAGGACCATGTTGACTGCGAATCCATTATAGAGGGTGCCAAGCGAGACAATACTGAAACATTAAAATGGAAAATTTTCCGTGTGAGAAGATGAAAACACAATTAATAGGATAAAACGTCACTCATGCTTTGTAAAAAGTCATTAAAATTTTTAGATATAGATAATTTTGGTGTGAAACATGAAAATATTTAATCATTTTAATATTTTATATTACTACAATGATAATATAAAACGTCACTCATGCTTTGTAAAAAAAAATATTTTTAATTATTAAAAGAATAATGTTTTGTAAAAAAAATATTATTTTAATAATAAAAGTGACCTTTTATAAAAAAAAATACTTTTTTTTATTTTAATTATATAAAGACAAAACGTTATTGACGTTTCATAAACACCCGTAACAACGTATAATACATAATTTAAATCATCTTTAAAGACTTTACCACTTATAATTTAATATACAAAAATAAAAATTCACGTTTTTAATGTCTATAATGTTTTGGTTTTATTTTAAATAACTTATTTCATCTTTTTCTTTTAAAAATATTTCTTTCTTTCCTTATCATTATCTTTCACTTACCTATAACATGGTAATCGTGATAGTTATGAGTGATACACATGATAGTAAATTAATGATGTACAGCATGTCGGTATCATAGAATTTGTATTTGAATTTTTAAAAACAATTTAAGAAAAATATTTTTGTGGAAAAAAAATAAAGAGTTGACTAGTGTTGACCTATTGGGATAAATACAAAATAAATAAAAAGAAAAAATATTGGTTACATAATATTTTATAGAAAATAATTTGTTTTAATGTAAAGATTTGTTTAAAAAAATGAAATTCAATTATTTTTTTTTGTGATAAGAGTTGAAAAAACATAGAATCTTGTCATTAAAGAAATCATGTTCTTTGTAATTATATTATTATTATTATGTCAATTTCTAGATGGTATAGAGTTTTTTATAATGTCTAAAAATTATTAGGAAATTTTCAGTGTAATATTTACTAAAATTAATTATATATCCCCATGTTACAATATAATTCTTCCCAACGAATCAATCTTTGGAAATAATGACTATCTATGAGCATTGAACTTGAGCATCTTATTATGAATAGTTTATCTAAATCTTTTACTATTTATGAATGGCAATAACTCAATGATCTTAAAATCTTTGTCTAGACCAATACATATACTTGTGGTGGTTGTTACGGTATACATTGTGAAGAGTGTGAACTTTTTTTGTGTGCATTCTCATGGATTCTGAAAACTATGATTTGGATGAGTTTTTGGCTTCCATTTCTTTTGATTGTTTATATGATTCGAACCCCAACAACCCTTCAGTTTCCATATATGAATTGGATTCTTTGCATGAACCTCAATTGTCACTGTCAGATATGGATCATAATAATGGTTTGGTTTTGAAGTGTAACGGTTCTACGAAATGCTTCACTGACCAAGACCCATTTTTTGATCCATTGGAGGAACAAGTGTTATATGAATCAGCATTGACCTCATTGTGCATAACGAACAACTCAATGGAAAATCAACATTCTAATCAAGTGATTATGGCAGAAGCTGATTTTCCATCAAGTTCTGAGGTATCCAAGAATTTGTTAGAGCCAATTGATGTGTCAGAAGAGTTCTTGAACTTCACTTCAGTGGACGATATTTGCCAATGGTTTGATCCTTCACAAGAGGATAATAACTCAAACACCTTTTTAGAACCAATGCAATGTGATGCTACTTCTTTTTCTTGGAAATCAGTTATGGATAGCTATGAGAATTGTCTATTGGGAAGCAAGGAACCCGAGTCGAATTTGATCGCACCGGCGGCGAGTTCTGCTGATGATACTACCATCTTTGAATGCCTATCAGAGTTTGATTTTGATGTGCCGACAATGTTATTCTCAGATTCATCAATTGAGGAGCTTTTGAATTGTGAAGAAGCAATTTGCAACAACCCTTTGAATAATGGTTCTAGTTCTGTTTTGGAGTTATCATCAGAAAACAATAAAATGGAGATGATGGAGAACATTTCAAATCCAATGAACTTCACAAAAAATCTTGCTTGGTTTGAGGCTAGAAACAACTTGACCCAGCCGGTTCCGGATTTGGACACAACAAACAAAATCAAGAGAAAGAAAGTGCAGCTAGGCTTGGTTATGGATGATAGTCATAGCATTAAGCTTGGGGAGACCATTCTTGTGCCGCCTCGGAAGAAAGAGGAGCCAAAAAAACCTAGCAAGAAGAAGGACAAGGCAGGGGTGGGTAGTCGGCCGCGGCCAAAAGATCGCCAGAGGATTCAAGACTGCATTCGACAATTGAGAACAATCATCCCTGGCAAGAATGTTAAAGAGGTAAATGCATAGCTTTAAGAAATAAGTTTCTAACATTATACTGGTAGTAACAAACATATTGACATTTGTATTTTTCTCATGTGACAGTGTAGCATTGATAATTTGTTAGAGTGCTCCATCAGATACATGAGTTTCTTGTCAAGCACTGCACATTATGCAAACAAGCTACAAGAACCAGATAAGCCTAAGGTAACTAATTAATCAAACTAGTTACATATTCTTAGTGTTCATCACTTAGTGGTAGCAGATATGATTGGACCTGTTTGGATGTGTTAAGCTTATTGAGCAGGCAAATGGAGTGGTTCTACAAGAGAGTAGTGTGGAAGGTAGCAAATATTGTGGAACATGGTCATTTGAAGAGCCACATCAAACATTGTTATGCCCAATTATAGTTGAGGACATGTCTCATCCTGGCCAAATGCTTATAGAGGTAAGATTAAAATTGGGAATCAAAATAAATATATGTTCACATATCATATGATTGTGGTAATTTTGAATAACTTTTGCTTATATATTATTATAAATGCCCTGTTAACCACAATGAATTCATTGGTAATCTTTTTTTTTCCCTCCAATAGTTGCTCTGTGAGGAGGAAGGGTTCTCTCTTGAGATGGTTGACACAATTAAGGGTCTTGGTTTAAATATCCTGAAAGCAAAGATGGAAACAAGGAATAAAAAACTATGGGCACGCTTTATTGTTGAGGTAAGTTAAATAGTGAACAATAATATGTAAATTAAGTGCAATAAAGATTAGTTGCATGCTATGCCTACTGTGGTTATATAATTTTGGCAGCAGTGAAGTAATATTTTTTATTATTAATAGCATTTTTTTAATACGAAAAATAAAAGTAAAAAGTGTTATTAAAATATAAAAAGATCATTGAGTTTTAGTGTGGTCCTGAACTAACATTTAGAGTCCTAAAGATAATCACAGGTTTTCATTGTTCAACAGGCCAATAGACATGTTACAAAAATAGATGTGTTTTGGTCCCTTCTCCATCTTGTAGAGCAGAAAAACTCCTCAGGAACTGGAATGGATTCATCAACTAATAATAACAAGTATTGCAATGTAATGAATGATAGCAGTGTTTCAAGATTGGACAAACAACAACAAGAGAAAGAGAGTTGCAACCTTTTTATGTCCAGGACAGAGTAACTAAGCTTCAGTGGTTGATATTTCAGAAAAGCAACAATGAAAGATTAGGATACATAACCATTAATTTCTTCTTTTCCCTTTTGTGCTGTGATGATGTTTCATTCTATAATCTAGATTAGAAGATTAACTTCTAGGTCAGTTGTTGAAACTAAGCACATGACAGATCCCGAGATATTTGATTGAATCTAACATGCTGGAATAATGGAAGCTCATATCTTATTGAATCTAACAAGAGTGATCCCTATCTTTGCTAAACTGACAAGTAATGCTTATGTTGAACAAATGAAGCAATTCAAATAATTTGGAAGTTTATTACCCAGTAACTTAGATCAAGAAACCAGCACTTTAAGGTAGTTAGGAATTATCTCATCCATTTAAATCAAAACAGAGAATAAAAAAACAACCTACATTTGCAACCCACCTCAGTGCATGATCCATTATCATTAAAATCGTATATATGGAGCAGAGCTTGATTGAAATACGACGGAACCTTCACGATTCCATGGCAACATGAGTGTCTAAAAATACAAGTACTATGTGAGCAAATTTTCCTACTGTTCACAAGGTTACCAACAACTAAGTTGTATAAATGAAGCAATATACACAAATGATTACTGAAAATAGCAATGCCAAGGAACACATTAAATCACAATCACAAAAAATTATAAAAGATTGAGATGGCAGTGAAATCTCTCAAAACAACCACATTGTCCTAAAATTGTTGTATGACTATGACGGTATGCAAATCAGCGAACTGTCATTTGTAGTCAAGTACACTCCAATTAGTCCCCAACTATAGTTCTGGCCAGTATCTATTATTTTAGCAGCAATATAATGCTGGTTAGATTGAAGAATCTGAACTCGAGAGTTAATCCTCCTGCTGTCCCATTAGGGTCCACCATAAAGCATTCGCTAAAACCTGCCAAATTCAATTTCTGCTCCACCCGACGAGCTTGATTCTTGGTCTCACTAATAAAACCAAGTTCGGAGAAGTGGGATTTAGCAATCCCTTTAAGAATGGGTGAACCAAATAGGCTTTTGATAAATCGTTTTTGTTCTTGTATGGATATTTGGAGGGAGAGCTCAGTCTCTGGGAGTCGACGTCGAGCTATGGCTTTTGGTGCCGACCTTCAAGCCTTATGATAGTCCGAGCTTTACTCCAAGAGGGTGTCCAATCGCGTAGAGCTTTGGGAGAGTGTACCTGCAAAGGCACTCCGAAGCTTAAGTTAGTATTGAGAATTCAATGTGTCTTCAGGATAGAAGATCATACCTTTTATAGGTGATAGTGTGTAAATCGGTCATGTTCCTGCTTTATTGCCTGTATTAAAGAGCAATAATAAGGGTTTGGACGTTTCACTTTTGTGAAGCAGTCCGTTAAGCTTATTTGTAACGTTACTTTTTAATAAATGATATTGATTGTTGATTAGTAACTGTAACGCCGATTAATGACGTAAATTGCCGAGTAATGACTAAAATGCCGACTTATAACGCCAAATATTTGGGTAATAGATGTGAATAATGGCGAGTTATGAGTGATAAAGCCGATTTATGACATAGGATTTGTAATGGCCGGACCACAGCCCCCAAGCTTAGCCTGGAAAAATGTTTAATGAAGCAGGTTGAGCTTTTAATTGCGTATGAGTCGGCTACTGAACAGTTCGGCATGTGCTTCTACCTTGTAGCCCCCAGGTCAAGGTGCTTTATTGAACAGTTACTGAGACTATAGGCTTTCATGATTAGGATAGAGAAAATAATTAAGTGATGTCATTAATGAGTTTGCGTATTTTCAATGTGGGCTTTATTGGGTTTGACGTGACTGATTTGATGGGAAGTGGAAGCGAGATTTTTGGGTTAAAGTGTGGGAATTAAAGGTTAGGAATTCTGAAGGTTTGCATATTTGCTGGTTTTGTGTTTTCTCAAGCGTTTTCAACCAAAAATGAGTAAAAGAGGTGAGTGCTCTTAGTTTTATTTGGTTTTTCTGTTTAATCGTGTTTTCTTCTTCTTCTCTACCTCTGTTTTTCAAATGGGTTATGAAAAAGAATCGAAAGGGGAAGTAGACTGGTCCTATGACTGGGTGAATGATGATGTAAGGGATCGTGTTTCTTTATTTTTGGATGTTGGTGCTGTGAATGAAATAGATAAGGCTAAGGTTGTTAGGGTTAGTTCTGGGGTTCGGTTGGAGCTGCTCCCTTGTACGGTTGATGATAGGGTTTTTCATAGAGGTGAGGGTTTTGAGTATTTCTTTATGTATAGTTGTGTTCTGGAGGAGCTAAGGGTGAGAGTTCCTTTTAGTGATTTTGAGTGTAAAGTTTTGAAGCAGTTGAATTGTGCGCCCTCACAGCTTCATCCCAATGGTTGGGCCTTCCTGCGGGCGTTTGAGATTCTTATGGAATATTTGGAGGAGAAACCGTCAGTGGAGTTGTTTTTCTCACTGTTTCAGGCGAAGGGTGTTTGGAAGGGTGGCTGGGTGAATTTGAACAGTTCTCCGGGGTTTGCTGTGTTCAAGTTGTACAAATCGTCTTTTAAGAATTTTAAGGAAATGTACCTTAAGGTCAGTAGCTGTGAGGAAGATTTTTCATTCTATGTGGACGAGCATTTGGGGGAAAAATTTCCTTTCTGGTGGTGTTCAAAGCCTCAAAATATTTTAGGGCCTGAGACTATAAGTCCAAAGGATGAGTGCATAATTGAGTTTTTAACTGAAGTGGTTGATCGGAAGGAGTTGATTTCTGTTTATGATCTGCTGCAGTGGGAGGAGAATAAGACTGCTGTGATAGACTATCTGGGTAAGATTTTGAATTGTGGATGTTGTGTCATATTTGAGGTTTTTTGAGTAGGTTTATATTTTCCTTGTTTTTCAGGTGATAAATATCCTGGTGTATCTGCGGCGAGTTTGAGGTCTCAGGTGAAGAGTAAAGGTTTGGAGAAAGAAGTATCTTTGTCAAAGGCGGACAAGGTCGGCGTTGGCGAGGTTGATCAGCCAAGGTCAGGGAGGAGGAAAGTTATTGCTAAGAAAAGAAAAGGTGATCTGGTTGATTTGTCCGATGTTTCTGATGATGAGAAAAATGTTGTTCCAATGGAGGAGGTTCATAAGTTTTGTGATGACCAGAAGAAGTTGCATGGTTTTGTTGAGCGGAGTGAGGGGTCGTCGCTCTGGGGAAAGGATTATCCTTTTATGATTACTGCTGATGAATTTTGCCAAACCCCTGCCGATGTTAATTTGGCTGAAGAGGTGGGGGATGTGGCAGTTGATCAGTATATGCAGGTAATCTATTACCTTTTGTTTTGTTGTGGTTGATAACTTGTGGGTGATCTCGTTTAATTCTGCGTTTGTTTGTTGAAGGTTGTTGGTCTGAGGCTTGCTAGTTTAGGGCGGAGCCGAGAGAAGAAACATCGTCAAATAGCCGAGCAAAAGCCGGATTTGGAGGAACAATTGAGGTTGAAGGCTGCCAAGGTTTCAGAATTGGAGAGTAAACTAGCTGGGGTTGAGAAAGATTTAAAATTGATGAAGGAGAATTATGCCAAAGAGGTTGAAGATGTTAAAAAGAAGGAACCGGATCTGTCTAGTATGAGTACTCGGGTAGTGGAGTTGACTGCAGAATTTAAAAGCTTAGAAAAGAGTAAGGAGACAGCGATCCTGGACTCCTTCATTGAGGGTTTCGAAAGAGCTTCTCTGCAAGCCAGGTTCTTAGCTCCTAATGTTGATCTTGATCAGATGGACCCTGGTAAGATTGTTCGTGACGGGGTTATGGTTGAAGATGATGGTGCTGAAGAGGAGGAGGATGAAAATAGTTGATTTAGTGTGTATGTTTGGTTAAAACATGTATTTTGGTGGGTTACTTTGCTCCTATAGTGAGCTTTTGACTGTACTGTGTATGAAACAGTTTTATTTTGTTTTTGGTTATGTGACTTTGATGAAAACATATATATTGGTAGGTGTATTTTGCGTAGTTTCTGATTGGCGATTATTCTGAATGATGTGGCTTTCGATTAGGATCGAATGTTTTGTATGCTAGATAAATTTTGAATGATTACGTGTTGAGCAGAATTAGAAAATTTTGGGAAAGTTTTGAAATATTGGTTTCCAATTTGGATTGGAATTCTGTGTGAATGATCGGATTCCGATTTGAAGTCGGCAGTCGGATTGACTGAGTGGTAGATTCCGTTCAGATTTGACTTATTGCTTCCGAGTGACTGTTTGCTTCCGAATGACCTATTTGATCAATGTTAATAGTATCTGATTTGTCGGAATGATAGTATAGGTGGAAATGATATGTATATGAAAATGAAATGGAAATTATGAGATGGAAAAAATATTGATGTGATAAAGTTGGGGATCTACTTATTAAAGAACCCTTGATGTCTAGGGCCCAGGTAGGCTAGCCTCGTTAAAACCTCTCCAAGCAAAACCCTTGTGGGAAAAATCTTGGCAGTAGGAAAAAGAGTACTCGCATGTCCCTGGTATTAGCTGTAATATAACTTTAAGGAAGATACATTCCAAGTGCTAGGGAGATCTTTACCCTCTAGTGTTTGTAGTCGATAAGCTCCATTGCCGATTACTTCTATGACGCGGTAGGGGCCTTCCCAATTAGCTGCTAGTTTGCCATGTGCTGGTGGTTTCCTAGCTTGTTCTGTTTTTCGGAGCACGAGGTCGTGGACTTGGAAAGACCTTGGTTGAGTTTGTTTGTTATATCTTCGGGCAACGTGCTGCTGCATGGCTAAATGTTTGATTGCTGTGGACGACCTTAGTTCTTCAATAAGATCAAGTTCGGTTTCCCTGGCCATGTCTTGTGTAGTTTGATCGGCCAACTCTGTGCGTAGTGAGGATTGGGAGATCTCCACGGGTATCATTGCGTCTGAGCCGTAGACTAAGCGGAAATGTGTCTCCTTTGTGGTTGAGTGTATTGTTGTATTGTATCCCCATAGGATTTCTGGGATAAGCTCGGCCCAGAGGCTTTTTTCTGGTATGTGCTGTATTTCATATTTGGTAAATTTTGAAAGTAAATTGTGTACGACATCCAGGTATTTAGAGAGCAAGGGGTCCTTTACTTGGTATAGGTTGTTTACCTGTTGGACGACAAGTAAGGAGTCGCAGTATACCTTAAGTTCGGTGATGTTAAGGTCGGCAGCGAGTCTTAGGCCGGCAATTAATGCCTCGTACTCACTTTGATTGTTGCTCGCCTTAAATGAGAAGTTGAGGGAATGTTCGATGACGCTGCCGTGGCCATCATCAAGTATAATACCTGCACCACACCCGTGTGGGTTGGAGGACCCGTCGACGTATAAAGACCATTCGATGTAATCTTCAGTTATATTCGGTACTGAGAACTCGGCGATAAAGTCGGCCAAGAACTGTGATTTGATGGATGCTCGGCCTTCGTACTTGATATCGAATTCCGATAGTTCCACCGACCATTTGACTAGTCGGCCAGCCAGTTCAGGCTTCTGGAGTACTTGTCGCAAAGGTTGATCTGTTCTAACATAGATTTCATGGCTCTGAAAGTATGGTCGGAGTCTTCTGGCTGAGAAGACAAGCGCAAGTGCCAGCTTCTCAATGCTTGGGTAACGAAGCTCGGCGTTCTGTAAAGTCTTGCTGGTGAAGTAGATTGGGAACTGTTTCTTCTCCCTTTCTGCGACAAGAGCAGAGCTTATAGCCCAGTTAGTGACAGACAAATATAAGAATAGTGGCTCCCCTTGTAGGGGTGTGTGTAAAATTGGTGGTTTTGAAAGAGTTTCTTTTAAAGTTGTAAATGCCTGTTCACATTCATCAGTCCATTGGAAAGCTTTTTTTGTTTTTAAAGTTTGGAAAAAACATGAAGATTTAGAAGCTAGGCAAGGTAAGAATCTAGAAAGTGCAGCAAGTCTCCCTGTTAACCGCTGGACTTCGTTGATGGTTTGTGGGCTTGTCATGTCTACAATAGCTCGGCATTTTTCAGGATTTGCTTCAATACCTCGGCTAGTGAGCATGAAGCCGAGGAATTTACCACTTTGAACCCCAAATGCGCACTTTCGGGATTTAACCGCATGTTATATTTTCTTAGCTGTCCAAAGATTTCTGTGAGGTCGTCAAGGTGGTTATTGCCGATCTTTGTCTTGGCGACTATATCGTCTACGTAGACTTCGATGTTTCTGCCGAGTTGTTTGGCGAAGATTTTGTCCATCAGACACTGATATGTCGCACCTGCATTATTAAGGCCAAATGGCATGACTTTATAACAATAGTTTCCATATTCAGTAATAAAGGCCGTCTTATTTTGGTCGGATGGGTGCATTTGGATCTGGTTATAACCAGAATAGGCATCCATGAAGCTGAGCTTTTCAAAACCAGAGGCATTATCAACTAAACAATCAATAGAGGGCAAAGGGTAGGAATCTTTGGGGCATGCTTTGTTGAGATCGGTGAAATCAACACACATGCGCCATTTACCGTTATGTTTTTTAACCATGACGACGTTTGCCAGCCATGTTGTGAATCTGATTTCTCGGATGAAACCCGCGTTGATGAGCTTCTTGGTTTCTTCTAGGGAAGCTTGCTTTTGGTCGTGCCCAAGATTTCTCTTTTTCTGTGCTACAGGTCGGATGGATGGATCTAGTGCTAACTTGTGTGATATGATGGATGGATCGATGCCTGGCATATCAGCTGGGGTCCACGCGAATAGGTCGGCGTTTTGTTGTAAGAATGCTCGGAATGAATATTTTTCGTCTGAAGATAATGTTGAACCGACGTATGTGAACTTATCCGTGCTTTCTGTGAAGTAGATTTTGTCCAGGTCTTCTGTTGGAGTCGGTCTTTCCAGTGTTCCTGCTCTAGGATCAAGGTCGGCCAGCATGTGTTGGTTGTTCGTGTTGCCGATATTGTGGACCTGAGCTTTTGTGTTACGGTGAGGTCTTTTGAGACTATTGTTGTAGCACTCCCTGGCCTCTCGGGTATCACTATGAATGGTTGCAATTGTGTTGTCCTGCAAAGGGAACTTAACGCAAAGATGAATTGTAGATACTATAGCGCCGAACCTATTTAAGAAAGGTCGGCCAAGTATAATATTATAGGGACTGAAGCAATCAACAACTAAGTATTGAATGTCTGAAGTTTTTGACGAAGGGAACTTACCGAGTGTGGTTTGTAACCATACAGAGCCCATAACCGGGACTCGCTCACCTGAGAATCCTACCAAGTTACCAGTGGAAGGTCGGATGATGTTATCGCTCAGTTTCATTTTCTGGAAAGTCGAGTAAAAGAGAACGTCGGCGCTGCTGCCTGGGTCGAGCAACACCTTTTTAATTAGGAGATCTCCGAGCTGTAGGGAGATTACGACTGGATCATCCAGATTTGCTACGCTGTTATCATGATCGGATGTATGGAATGTTATCTGTGGAGATGTAGGCGGCGACTGTTGTTGACTTTGATCGGCGTTGATGGAAAGGATAGCTCAGTAAGATCTTTTCCTTGCTGAACTTGTGGCTCCTCCACCTGCAAAACCTCCGGAAATACAGTTAATTGTACGTGTTGGTAGTTTAGGATGGTTATTGTTTGGTCGGTCTCTATCTCGGTTATGTTGCGTAGCCGAGCTTTGGTCTCCTGGAGGAGGTGCTCGCCGCTGCATGTGGCCGCTGATGAATTTTTCCAGATGACCTTGCCGAGCTAATCGCTCTAACAGGTCTTTGGCGATGACGTAGTCATCGGTATTGTGTCCGTGCTTTTGGTGGAAAGAGCAGTACTTTGATCGGTCAGTGCCTTTTGAATCTGGGTAATTTCCAGCTTTTCGTGGTGGCTTGATTAACTTCGAATTCAAGATATCCTTGATGATGTCATCGCGCTTGGTGTTGAATTTGGTGTAGGTTTCATATCGTGGGATTAGTTTGAAATTCTTCTTGCTGTCCCGTAGCTTGTCGTCATCTTTATGATGAGGCTTTTCTATTTTCCGAGCTTGTCGGAGCTCTTCGATGTCAATCTATCCTTTAGCTTTTTCATGGAATTCGGCCATAGTTTTTGGTTTGGCCACAGCAATAGTTTTCTGGAAATTTCCTGGTCTTAATCCACTTTTTATGGCGTGTAGTTCTACCTCGGGGTGGAGATCGGGTATGTTTATGGCTATCTTTGTGAAGCGCGTCATGTAGTCCTTGAGGCTTTCGTGCTGGCCTTGATTGACTGTGTTCAGGTAGTCGGAGTCGTGAAGGTAGATGGCGGATCTAGCAAAGTGCTCCTCAAAGGGTTTTGATATGTCTCGGAATCGAGAAATAGAACCTGCAGGCAAAGAACAAAACCAATCAAGTGCAGGACCGTCTAAATAAGATGGAAAACAACGACATAAAACTTTATCAGATGCACCGTTTACTATCATTATGGAGGTGAACTTTTTGATGTATTTCTTCGGGTCACCTAACCCATCATAGGGAGTTAGGGTGGTTGGTAGAGTAAACCTTCGGGGTAGCACGAACTTCATTACTTCCGCCGTGAATGGTCTGGGGGAGCTTTCCTGATCGTCATTTTCTGTGTTTTTCTGAGCTTCCTCATTGTGTTGGGGTTGTTCCTCTTCTTGTCAAGCAGTGTCTGAGACATGTGTTGGCCCTGACTGCTGCTCGGCTTCTTCCGTCTGTTCTTGTCGATCATTGTTTTCGGTTCGAGTGTTATTCAAGTTGGCAATTTGATTTGCCATTCTTTGGTTCTCCTCAGCCATGGCTTGTCGCAACTCAGTCACCATCCGGAGCAGTTCGGATGGCGAGGGTGGAGGTTGTTCCGCCATGACTTTCAAAACGGGAACCTCGAGGCCGATGATATAGAGAGAGAAGTTTATATTTTTGGCCCACGGTGGGCGCCAATTGTTCTTGTATGGATACCTGGAGGGAGAGCTCAGTCTCTGGGAGTCGACGCCGAGCTATGGCTTTCGGTGCCGACCTTCAAGCCTTATGATAGTCCGAGCTTTACTCCAAGAGGGTGTCCAATCGCGTAGAGCTTTGAGCAAGAGACAGAGGGGAGTGTACCTGTAGCTGTAAAATATTTTTCTTTTAGTTTTACTATTTACAACTATAGTGTGAACTACGTTTCCTCAATTTAGAATTATATTCTTTTACTTGTTATAACAAAAATTATTTTTAGAGGTAATAACATAATGATCACTATATATCTTATTTAATTTATATTTTTGTTATCATTATATATATATCATTGTTATTATATATTTTTTTGCGGTTATTAAAAAGGTCTTTATTAGGAATTGTGTAATTGTCGCTAAAATCTTTTAACGATAAAATATAAGATGGTTAATAACTAATTATCGGTAAATACATTAGCGACTATTTCTATTGTTGTTAAAACAAAATAAAAATAGCCGTTAAAAATAATTTTTATAGTAGTTAGCTTTTATATATGTATAGTTTTAATGATATAGGGATTAACTAACTAATTTGCTATTTTTGTTATTTCTATTTTTATAAAATCATAAGTCTTTGTGGAATATTATTGATATAAGATGGACGGGAGAAGCAAAGCAGCAAATCCATATATCAAATTCAAAATTCCAAGTTACACGTTTAAAATTCAAACTGAGGAATTTATGTTGTTCCCCATATTATTTATCCTTAAAGCAATATCTTGTATCTTGAATCTTGACAAGGAATTTTTCCATTTTTGCATCGTAATTCGTAAGTATAAATAATAATAGCATGACAACTATACCCAGAGCAGATCCCACTTAAATAGTTAAATCTCAAACCAAGTTCGATAGACAGTCTGAGATAATTGCAAATGAACAATGCTACATGATTTGCAAAACAAAATTAATCATTCTTGGCCAAGTGGGCGACAAATATTTTTTATTTTAAATTTTAATAGTATAAAAATAAAATATTAACTGAAAAAAATATTTATTTTCTTATTGGGCATATTAATCATGGAAGAAGTATATATAATATATGCCTAAAAAGTGCAACGGACAATAATTCAATCCCTACCAATCTTGATGTCTTCATCACAGAAGCCACTACCGGTAGAGAAATTTCATATCGTTAAGCAAAAGCTAACACCTCACAACCCACCCAACTTCTGAAGCACATGGAATCTATATGCATGAAATTACAAATTAAATGCAACACTTCCATTAATGGTCTTTCACTAAGATAGCTTCAATGATTAACCTTATTGCCAGAATTCAATTTAGACTAATGAGATTAAAATGTGGCCACAAATAAAGGGAACGTAAACTTGAGAATTTATCATTCAAAATTACGCCAATTTGTAACTAGCTAGAAGAGTATACAAATGGTGTTCGATCTCTCTACATCATTTAACATTTATTATTAAATTCTTGCCCTTTTAGGTAATCTACTGTTCATATATGTTTATTATTGTCTCCCATTTTGCTAAAACTGGTCACACGATTTCAGTACTGCATGCACTTCTTATAAAGAGACAATTTCAAACGAAGGCAACTAAATAAAGATAAAATAAAATCTGGCGTCAGAGTTATTCTATTTCTAAATCAATTGTCAAAGAAAGGTACATGCAATAAGCAGAGAGTTATTACATTACAAAAAGTATTTAACCAACGTAACAAGTTATTTTTGTAGCCAAATTTAATTAAGTTTTTTTTGTTCTTCATCTTATGTGTCTTTTATCCTTCTTCTTCAACTGAATTTTATTATGCTAATAAAGTATTGGACCAATTTAGCTGAATTTGATTATCAACACCAAGTCAGGATTAATCACTTGTTACAAGACAAGATTAATAATATATGAAGGGTGAATTAAAAGAAGCCGAAGGTGGGGGCACATTGATTGCACTTGAAGGCAAATCAAAGTATATCGTTCATAATCATCATTGTTGTATCCTAACTTTGTCAGCCTTATGAAAAATCGTTATGGCCTTATGAGCTTTCGTAGCTTGGGGTTTGAAATTCGAAGGGTATAAAAGGTTTGCAGCGTCTTGAATAAGTGATAAGGTTGAACATGAAGATGAGAGGAGTATTTGGGGTTGTTTTGGTAGCTGTATTAGTTCTGCTCATAAGTCCTTGTTTGGCGAATAATAATGGGAGAAACGTTTTTCATGAGAGAAAGGGTAGTAGCAGTGTGAACTCTACTACCATTCACACTAGTGAGGGAAACTCATCTGAAGAAATATTACTTGAAAGGAAATTTAATAGAAATAGTGGCGGCCGCCAGGAGAGGGTTGGGGCTGGGGTGGAGGCGGAGGCAGCGGTAGCGACAACGGGAAAGGTAACAACAACTTTAGATGCTGGATATGGGGCTGCAGAGATCATGAGCAACACAACACAAGGCATTAATCGATGCATCCTTTTTTAAATGAAAGAGCATGTGGCGTTTATGGTTTTGGCTTTGCTTTTGTAGCATTAGTAGTGTGCTTTTTCTAATAAAGGATATTTTTACGAACATGTCTTTATATCGTTGATATATTTTACGATCTAACGATTTATAATTATATCTTTTATGTGAAAATATTTTTATAGAAGCATATTAAAAGCTACACTATCTGAACTCTATATATGTATGAAGAAAATAAAAATGTGTCGTTTTAAATTGAAATAATATACTAAGAGAGATATTTGTTACATGGAGTTTTGAACACTAAATTTATAATAAAAGCTAAGGCGAGTATTGTCTTATCTTCGGGTGTTACAATGTGTGTTCTTTTTCCTATCATTTAATTAGTTTTTGTTCTAGACCAAATCTCTAGGTTCTCCAAGCCGCTAAATAACGATCCGGTTTTCCGGGTTCGGGCCCTGACCACGGCCCAAAACAGGTAGAGGATCGCAAACCATTCGAATTCAAATGTCTTTCTTATCTTAACCTATAAGATAATATAAGATAGCAATGGTAAACTATATATAAAGAGAGTTGAGGGTTCCCTCAAGTACGTTACACACTCCTAACCCTCACTTATACCTCTTAGACCCATTCTGACTTTAGTGTTGGATTGTCTTTATGGATACTATCCCTTGCAACTCCAGAGATCCAATTCTGTCACCACCTCGACCAGCGAGTCCCTGATTATTCTCATAATCCGTACTAGTGAAGTCGTATACATTGGCGCCATCTGTGGGGACTCGCCAAGTCTCAGTAGCATGACGGAAGAATTCGAGGAGCGATCCTCCAGCCACTACCATGACCCACCAAACCCAAACCCCAAACCACAGAACGACGCTGGCCCGCTAATCCGTAGGAGGATAACCAGTGGTGTGCAGGTCCAGCCAACTGACAGATAGTAGCCGCCGAAAAATGGCCGCCAATCCGGCGAGCCCAGAGCAGCTAACAGCCTAGGAGAAAAAGTAATCCAGATAATCCAAGAACTCTACCCAAGGGTGCAAACCCTAGAAGGCCGGGTCGCTTCCAAAGAGTGATACCAGCCGGAACACACAAACCAGGCCACCTCCAAGAGCCTCTCCCGACGAGAAGCCAGGAACAAGAGATCACCCATCGGGCAACACGATAGACGTCGGGCTCGCAACGTTACGACGACGACGTAAGGAGATATCAAGAGATTCCAAGCGCAGAAGGAGCAAACACGTGATAATGGGAGCTACCCTGTTCATTGAAAAATTCCTGAGAGCCAAGCTACCGAAAGGTTTCGACAAGCCGACAGACATAAAATACGATGGGACGAAGGACTCACAGGAACACTTAACGGCCTTTGAGGTGAATTTAGAAGGAGCTGCCGACGCCGTGCGGTGCAGGACTTTTCCGGTAACTCTAGCCGGCCCCGCCATCAAATGGCTCAACACTTTCCCGAACAACATTATAGCCAGTTTCGACGATATTTCCAGGAAATTCATGGCACAATTCACGATCAGGATCACAAAGGCAAAGCACCCAATCATTCTGCTCAGGGTCATGCAACAACAAGACGAGCCCATGAGGATGTACCTCGATAAGTTTAACGAGTGCCTAACGGTCGATGGGCTCACGGATTCCGTGGCCAACCTCTGTCTGACCAATGCTCAAGAATGAAGACTTCCGTAAGCACCTCACAAACAAACCTGTCTGGACCATGCATGAAATCTAGAACATTGCAAGAGAATACATAAACGACGAGGAGGTAAGTGATGACATGTCATCTTAAGCGATTTGTAAAGTTCTTTTTCATTTACTTTCTTAAGTTTTAATCAATTTATTATGTTTTCAAAAGAAATTTAATAAATAATCAAATATTTGAAGTTGGGATAGTGTTTTTACGTTTTCAGAAGTTTTTGACTCAAAAGCAGGCGAAAACGAAAGCTTTTTCATAAGGAAAACATAAAGACAGCAAAAGCGTGGCGTAAGGAAAAGGAAGTGTGCCCTAAAGGATCAAGGAAATAGAGCACGCCTAGCGGACCAGCCCCACGCCTGGCGGACTGCACTCCACGCTCGGTGGACTCCCAACCATGCCTTCCCCACGCCTGGCAACTTAGCCCCCACCCCTAGCGTACGTGCATATCCCAGAAGTCAATTTTGGGCTTTTTGCCCAATCTTCTCTAGTACAAGTGATGCGTGAGCATCTTTTCTATATTTTCTTATTATTTTAAACATGAATTTATGGAGTTTTATTTAGATTATAGTGTTTGAAGCTTGTTTGGATGCTACTTTAAGGTGCATTGTAGTTTTATTTATTTCAGGAAAAATTCGAGCGAGTTTGACAAAATTTGTGTAGAAGAAAAAAGAAAAAATTTGATGTTATCAAGATGGCGCTAAATGCCGCTACTGGCGTTTGGTGCCAGGCACCTCATAACGTGTGCAACCATTGTGTTGGGTTGGTGCTAAACGCCATGACCTGGCGTTTAGCGCTAGGAGCTTCGTAAAATATGCCTGAGCAACACGCTAATGGCACTAAACGCCGAGCCTGGCGTTTAGTGCCAAGAAGACAGCAAGTTCACAATTCATTTCTGTCTCAACGGTGCTAAACGCCGAACCTAGTGTTTAGTGCCAGCACCGCGTTTTTGGATCTCAAGAAAGGGTTCGTCGATTGGAGATTTAGGAATAATTGTTTTATTTATTTTCTTTTGCTTATTATTATTAAAAGATACATTCTTCTAGGATTTTAGATATTATTTTATTTTATTATTTTATTTTATTTCTAAATTAATTAGGTTAGATATAAGAGGGTAAAAGATTTAGCCTTTTGGACTTCTTCTTCTCCTCTCTTCCTCATTCCGCATTTTTTACACACTTTTGAAATCCTAGTTTTTCTCTGAGCTATGAGTAACTAAACCTCGTCTGTTAAGGTTATGAGCTCTATTTATTTTATAGATTACTATTATTGCCATTCTACTTTTAATTAATGTACTGATTTAAATTTAAGGATTATTTTTGTTCCTCATGTTATGAATTTGAGTATATTAGAAGATAGCTCTTTTTCTACATGAATTCTTGCTGATTCTTGAAAAAGTTAACTCACTTGAATAACAACTTGAACGTAATTCCTCATAATTCTCTAATTACTTGAACTTAACGTGATACGTGACATATAATCATCTTATCTTTGGGTAATTAGGATTTTTGTGGCTAGTAAACTAGAATTGGACCTAATCCTTTAATCTAAATTAAGTGACAAAGGAATTGACGATTGATTAGGTTAGATGAGATTAAATTATTGAGGAATTAGGGTTTAATCAATTAAAGTTTGTCATGAATTAAATCTTACATGATTAAAGTATTTGATAAAAATCATTAATCCGAAAAAATAAATATCTTCGAAACATTCACCATTCTCTCATATACCTTTCACACCAAATTTATTGTTTCTTTCTTAATTCATAAACTACTGTTTAATGCTTTTGAACCCAAAACACTATTTTCTGCTTGTCTGACAAAGTGAATCTCTCAACCATTGTTGTTTGGTCCATCAATTCTCGTGGAATCGATCCTCACTCACCTGGGGTATTACTTGGTACGACTCGGTGCACTTGCCAGTTCAGTTGTGGTAGTCAAATTCCGCACCAACAAGCCCAGATTAAACATAATTACAACTCTCAAGATGCAACAATTAAGGCCCAAGCTTAATTATCCACATCATTAGAAGCCTTAATCACATCCAAAACATTGAAGATTTTAAAAGATTAGTTATTAATTCTTTCTAGAAATATAAGAAATTTGGTTGTTAGGGTTTGATTTGAATTATTATTTTGAATTTGAAATTGAAGTTAGTAAATAGTTATCTTATCTTGAGAGATAAGATTAGTTAAGTTTTAATTTGAATTCTAGAATTTAGGATATAAATAAGTGAACCTTGTTCACAGGGAAGGACATCCAGTTCTTCCATAATCTCTTTTTATTGTTTTCTTTCCTTTTCTATAGGTAACTAATCTTTTGTCAAAGGGTTTGGAGCTTTGTTTATATTTTCTATGGGTTATTAATCTACGTTTATTTTGTTTTAAAGTTTTGCATTGATCCATTTCATGATTGAGTTATTTGTTATTCATTCGGATTAGTGGTATCAGAAAGTATGCTAATCTCTTTTGAATTATTTTATTATAATTGAAAAAATTGATATTTGAATTAAAGCTTGAAAACCCTTTCGCATGACTCTTTGAATTCGGCTAGAAATAGTGGTTCAATTAGTGTGCGACACATGCATGATTTTCAATCACTCTAATTTTGAACAACATATTTTTCTTCTAAAGATTTAACTGGATAGGACCAACTTGAATATGTGACATATAATTTAACCTAAGGATTACTTTTAAATTTTATTAGAAAACTAAATTAGTTTTTGTGCTTATTATTTTGATTAATTAATTGACGACTAATTAATGCTTGAGAAACTGAGGAACCAAAAAATTGGAAATCAGTTACTAAAGATTTATCGTGAAATATCTTTACAAACTTCAAGATAAGTAAACAAGGTTTGATTTCTCTAAAAGCATAAACATCTCCAAAGCCCTTGACTCTCACCATCACTATCTCTCAAATCAACATTTAAGCTCTCTGTTCGTAAGCATTCACGCATTCAAGATTCTCAAGCTCTCTGTAAGACACAATCTTGCCCCCTTCAAATAAGGTTTTATTAATCTAATTAGGAATTTAATCTGTCCTTTGTTTGCTCAATCCTTTAAACCTCGTGGGAACGATATCCACTCACCGTGGTATTACTTGAATGATCTGGTGCACTTGCAGGTATCCGTGAGCTTTAATTTTCGCTCATTAGTAAACCAAGTCGTGGCAGCCAATAAACAGCAGCATGGTACCTCGAGGTAACCCGCCGTCCAAAGACAGCCCAAAAGAGCACTTCAAATTCACTACCCCTAGTCAGCCGCTTAGGGTGGGAAATTCACGAACTACACCCCCCTACCGCCCCAATCACGGAGATCTATCACCAAATAGTAGAGCGAGGCATTCAGCGAAGGCGTGATAATTGAAAGAATGGCTAGGCGGTAACAAAAGCTTGTACTACGACTATCACAGAGGATACAGGCACAAGACTCAAGACTGCTTCGACCTGAAAGACGCCCTCGAACAAACCATCCGAGACGACAAACTCTCCGAGTTTGCCAAAATTATCCGAGAATCCAGGAAAGTCGAAAGGGAAAGATCACTAGAGTGGGAAGGATGCAATTCGAGGATGGTGAGACAAGCGCACTAGGAAAGCCCGAAAACCGACCTAGCATAATAGTGAATGTGATCACAGGGAAAGACGTGCCAGAAAAATCCATATTAGCATTTAAAAAGGATCTCCGGGTGCTGGCCGTGAAGGATGAAACACGAACTTTTTCCCTCCCGGCAGCGATAACGTTCTCCCCCGACGATTGAATGGCACTTCGGCGGAGGGCGCTCCCTTCGTCACCTTGGCAAAGTTCAGAACCGGACTAGTAAAACGGATACTGGTAGACACCGAAGCCGACTCCAACATCCTTTTTAGAGGGGCCTTCAACAAACTAGGACTTCGAAACAAAAACCTGCAAAGTCACCGCAACGGAGTAACCAGACTCGGAGATAATTTTGTCAAACCAGACGGTTCCATAGTGCTACCAGTCACCATCGAAATCGGAAACCATACTTCTAATATTTGCACTAGATGTAACCATCTTCCAGAGGCAATTATGCATTGCCTTTGAGACTGCGATGTGGTGAAGCTGGTCTAGGGTTCTCGAATGTTAATTTTTTCATCAGGATCTGCTCAATTGGTTCAAACAAGGTCTCAAAAATGGTAACGGCTATATCTTTGCAGCAACGGTGTGGTCTATTTGACAAAATAGAAATGGTGGTATTTTTATGGTTCCTTTAGCTCCTATGATGAGATTGCATTTCGAGTTCGAATGTGGAGTGCTGTGTTTAGTGCTGCTATAATCCTAGAAATCCATTCTTTGTTTAGCATGAAACCTTCTAATGGGAGAGTCCTGAACTTGGTGCAATAAAGCTTAATTGCGATGGTAGTATAAAAATGTCAATTGAGAATGCTTTTGGTTGATGTTTGCGCAATAATTCTGGCAACTAGGTGATGGGAGGGGCAGGCCGAATTAATAGTGCCAATGTCATCAAAGCAGAGCTTTTGAGTATATGGAGAGATTTACATTATGCTGCTGAATTTAAAGTCAAACTCATAGTGTGTGAGTCTCGATTGTCCCAAGGCATATGACCTGGTGTTTGGGTGGAAATTATCTGATAGGCATCGTGAAATAGAGATTGTTAAAAGGAACTTTTACTTAAAAATGAGAGTGATTGGAAAGTGAGGTTTGAACTCATATAGAGAGATTCTAATAAAGTTGCAAATTGGCTTGCTAAAGGAGGGGATTGTGATGTTGATGACGAAGTGATTTGGCTACAACCTCCAATAGTGTTACTTCCTTTGTTAATGCAGGACAAATCGAACGTCCCTTACATTACCAGGGCTATTGATGGAATTGAATCTCGTAAGACTATGCATAAGACAGAATTTGAACTCTAATAATTACTTAAGTGGACTAATGAACTAACCACTAGATCAACCAAATTTGCTTTGCCACTAGTACTAATATGAATATTTACTCAGTTTTAATTTTCTTGTCATGAGTGTTTGTATGCTATGATATATGGACACTGACACGGACACGGAACACGATACGACACGAGACACACGGATTTAAAATTCTTATATGACACAGGAACACTATATATATAAAATATAAAATATTTTTTAAATAAATTATAATAATATTTTGAT
>NC_029785.2:12722577-12725187 GCF_000816755.2 Arachis ipaensis
ATATTTAGGTGTATTTGAATAAAAAAATTTTATCTTTTATTAAAATACATTTAGATACAAAAAATATATGTATCAAATAAGTATTGACAAATAAATATTGGGGCAAAAAACCATATTAAGCCACATGCAGAAAAGTTTAACCAAAATACGCCAAACAGAAATTTGTTTCAGCAATAAGCCAAGAGGCATTTTTATATAAATCGAACCACCAAGGTTCGAACTGTATTAGCTAGTAATTCGAAACAACTTGGTTCGAACTACTACTGGAAAAATTTGAATAATTCGAACCGGATAGGTTCGAACCAAGAAAGCATGTAATTCGAACCTGGTTGGTTCGAATTATGGGGAGAGAGCTTGGTTGTAGTAATTCGAACCAGGCTGGTTCGAATTACATGTATCATGGTTCGAACCAGGTTGGTTCGAACCAAAGAGAGGTTGATTGTAGTAATTCGAACCAGCTTGGTTCGAATTACATGTATCATGGTTCGAACTAGGTTAGTTCGAATTAGTAGGAATCAGAGCTCTATATAAACGCTGTAAACGTGAATTGCTCTCATTAGAGGACGTAAGATGGCTAGTGAGGAGGAGAGTTTTGCTGTTTTGGTACACCACAAAGGATCCATCAAGAGGAAAACTCGGTCCGGAGTGAAGTTCACAGATAAGAATCCTCTCTATATTGTGGTGAATCGAACGACAAGCTATGATGACCTGGTTAGAGCTGTGCTGATGAAACTTGGCCTGGAAGGTGCGAAGCGGATTAAGAAGTTTTTCTATCGCATTCCAGTCACGATCCTGCACGATACGGTGAAGTATGATTGTCTGACGATTGGTAGTGATGAGGACCTCCAAGTCATGTTTCTTTGTCGGAGGCAGTTTCCGGAGGTCCGCACACCAGAGTTGCTGGCAAAGCTGGTTGATGTGGTATCCAGCTCAGGGGGTTCGAACCGGAATACCGCCAATGTAGCCACGGCAGCTGGCTCCAGTTCGATGGCTGCTGTGGCTTCTTCCTCCGTCCCAGTTTACGAGCCAGCGGCCCAACTTGTCGCCTCTCCGTCATTTGCTGTTGATTTGAATGACGGCGTCCGCGACGAGGTAGGATCCTTTGATGTTCTGGCAAACGTTTACAGGGCGTTCCACCGGTTGGCGTCAGTACGAAATCTTCCTGTAGCATCCCTGGTGAAGGCAACATATGGTAGGCTGGCCGAACTCTTTGTTCGCAAGGGGCGAGAGGCTGAGGCCCAGATGGGCACCGGACACCGCCATGTGCCGAGGCTCCAAAACCTCCGGGTGCAACACCTGAAGTACGTCGGGGCTACTGTACGGCATCCATATAAACTGCAGAACAAACCGACCCTTATCAGGGCAACTGTACGACCCAAGTGTAAAATATTTAACTAAAACAGCGTTTTCTCTGAGATTTTGTGGGGTAGGGGGGAGGGATAATGGTTCGAATGAGGGTGATTCGAACTCCTTATATAGTCGAATCACACATAATTCGAACCAGCCTGGTTCGAATTATGAAGGAGTGCATTAGGAGTAATTCGAACCGGCCTGGTTCGAATTACATGGACTCGAATACAAAGCATAATTCGAACCACCCTGGTTCGAATTATGTATGAGAGAAGTTCGAACCTTATTGGTTCGAATTATGTATGGGAGAAGTTCGAACCTTGGTGGTTCGAATTATTCAAAAACGTAGAACACTAAATCGAACCATCTTGGTTCGAATTATGAAGGAGTGTAATTCGAACCAACTTGGTTCGAATTGTATTAAAATACACTTTGGCTCATTGCTGAAACGAAATTGGATTTGGCGCATTTTGGTTACAAGATTCTTGCTCTGCCTCAATATGGTTTTTTGCCCTAAATATTGTGTCTAAAATATGTCTAATATGTAGATACAATAAATCAAAAAGTGTCCATCGTAGGTACTGAGGTAAGCATCGAAAAATCAATCCAAGTTTCTACGCTTCTACTCTCAGTCATATAGTTCTTTGATATATCATAAAAGCCCAAAACAAATCTGACAGTAGGCCAGATCTCTTATTCATCACTATACTTAATTGGCTACAAAACGTGGCCCTCTCTGACCAAAAAAAAAAATGTGGCCCTCTCTGTCTCACACTGTCACATGATTGCAACGTTCGACTGTCAGGACAGAGATAGGAGACAAAATCTAATATTAACTCCGATTCCCAAACACAACAAAACATCTTAATCTCCTCCATCACATTCACACGAGTTCTTTTTTCCTTTCCAAGTTTCTAAACGCTAAATTCTCTCTTATCAAACCTACCATTTAAGTTTTAACTTCAATTAACATCAACAAGCAGAAATTTGTCCTTTTGTAATGATATTTGTTATCCAAATTAGTATCTAAGAAATCTAATCTCTGATTATGAATTAGACAATAATTTCTACCTATTTTCACTTCATTATTTTACATTCCTATATTTTAGATCATGTGTCAATAATATTAATTTAAGTAACTACTGTTTTATTCTTTAAAAATATAAATAGTATTTAGAAGATTATATTGTACATCTTGAGAAGTGCATGTGTATTTTTTTTCCTTTCAAGATTTTGATTGTTAGTCAAAATTTTCTGTAG
>NC_029785.2:12725469-12728020 GCF_000816755.2 Arachis ipaensis
TTTAAGAAAATAAAATATTAAAGATTAATATGATGATTAAAAATTAATCTAATTTTTAGTAGTAAATAATAAATAATAATAAAAGGAGAAGGATAGTGAAGTTGAAGAAAGAACAATGGAAATGAATTTTGATAACACATAATCTAAGGGATGAAGTGTCCGAATCTCTTACATTCTTGATACGATTTTTGCTTGCCACCCTGACAGAAAAAGAAGATAAGAGGACACCGATACAAGCAATTACCGACAAGCCTCACATTCGCAGAACCCGGTTTAAGCGCCATTAGAGGACTCGGTATACCTCCAAACAAGAAATTCCCTCCCAACAGAAGCCTCTCAAATGGCGAAACCCCCGGTTCAGGCAAAACCGTCTTCAATGCAAACTGAGTCGGTATCATACCACTCAACTTGTTGTTCTCCATTGACAAAGACGCAAGCTTCGGCATCATCGCCAAGAACATCGGCAAGAACCCCTCAATCTCGTTGTTGCTCAGATCAACCGCTATGAGTCCGCTTTGCAAGTAGTCCAATGCGTAACGTGACGCTAAGTTCATGGAGGAGAATTTGTTGAAAGAGAGTGTTAGTTGCTCCAGTGAGGGAATCTGAAAGAGACTGAAAGGGACTGAGCCACTGAAATTGTTGTAACTCAAATCAAGAACCTCAAGATATTTCAGCTTCGTGAAGCTCTCGGGTTGTAAACAACCGCTAAAGGCGTTGTTTCGCATTGAAATCTGAACCAAAAACTCCGGTAAAGCCTCCGGCAATTTTCCGGTGACGCCATTGTCACTGAGGTCTAAGTAGTTAAGGTTTTTGAGAGAATCAAAATTCTTCGGAAGTTCTCCGTTGAGGTTGTTGAACTGAATTTCAAGCCTTTTCAAGCTTTTGAGCCCGTTATTGAAACTCTCAGGGATTGTTCCTTCGAGATTGTTGTTATCCAGGTAGAGTTCTTCGAGCATGGAGAGGAAGCCAAGGGAAGAGGGAATTTCGCCGGTGAACGAGTTTCGCGAAAGACTGAGTCGACTCAAGCGAGTCAGGTTTGAAAATGACTCGGGAATTTGGCCTGAGAAGTAGTTGTTTGAAACGTCGAGGGTTTCGAGGTAGGGAAGGTTCCAGAAGATGGAGGAGAGGGATCCGGAGTAACCCGCCTGGTCGAGACTGAGTTCGGTGACTCGGCTTAAACCGGAAACAACCGAGTCGCACCTGAAACCGCACGTGAACTTTTCGGTGAAGAGGTTGTCGCATGGGTCCACGGTGAAGTTCCATGAGCTTACGCATGAACCTGGAGTCAGAGAAGAGGGGTCGATTTTGTTCTTTAGTTCCTTCAGAACTTGTGCGTCACCCCAATATGTCTTTGATTCAACGGTGGATATCACTCCCAAACCTGAAATGATCAGAAATAGATGGAAGGGGAACTGTGGGAAACCGAGAGACACCATTTTTGTGAATTTTGTGGAGTTGTTTGTTACTGGAACTGTGTGTTGTGTGTTACCAAACTAAGATTAGAGGGGCTTTTTTTATTGTGATGGGGAAAGTTGGAGAAGGGAGTGAAAACTGAAAAGGTAAGGGATTTATGAATAGAATATAGTAGCTTTCTCTTCCTCCACACAAGGTACTGAAGGTAGTCAGAGATCTTTTCTATAGTGGCTTCACGGGCTGTTTGTCAGAGGCTCCTCCCCTGCAATCTTTAAACTGGGACCCTTCTTTTCATTACATTCTAGGATTTTGTTGTTAAGCATAAAATTTGTTCAAGGAGTAAATCTATATTTTAGTTTGAAGACGGGTAAGGATAATAGATTTTGTGATTTATAGTTATTAATTAGTTATTATTAGTGTTTTTTAATACTGTTGAATATCATTAGAATATGTTGAATATCCCTTACCCATTGCTGTCTTGCTCGCTTACGAGAGGTCCAGGTTTAGTGGAGCGATAAATGATTCTCTTGTTGAATTGTTTTGATAAAAATGCTTGATTGCTAAAGTTTTATTAACTTTGCTAAAAGAACACATTAAATTTTTAAATTACCTCTACTATAATAATCTTTAACCTCTTAAAACCCTCACCCAAGTTCATTAACAATAATCAAAACTACCGTCACTCCTTTTTCAAACTTGAACCTCGGTAACCTTCTTCAGCACCCTAAACTACTTTTCAGTTTTCACACTCTTCCAAACTCACGACAAACAGAAACGCCCACTATGAGGAAGGAAATGCAAGCTTAGTATTTAAATAATCGTGAACCAAAAGTGAGAGTTTTTTGGTTGAGAATAGAAGATGGCGATGAATAATTGCTTGAAGAAAAGCATGAGCTCTATAAACAGAATAATAAAACTAAAAAGAAAATGAAAATGAAGTGAAATCCAAACACGCGAGTTAATATTTAGATTGGCATTGAAATTGGGCTAATTTTGTTTTATATGGATTAAATATATGTGTAATATGTTATTATTGGCCAATTTGTTTTAAAGAGAGAAAATAAGTAATAAATTGAAGTGTTCAATTTGAAATTTTAATTTTTTTTATTTTTTAAAATAAAAATTAAAAAATCCGAAT
>NC_029785.2:12728169-12736633 GCF_000816755.2 Arachis ipaensis
CAATGTTAAAAATTTTTAAATTTTTAAAAATATAAATTGGATCGTTCATTTTGTCAGAAATTAATTTATTAATAGAGTAAAAAATGGTAAAATTCAATTATATTAGTACATGGTGTGTTATTTACATATGTAGATCTGTCATGGTCAATTACCTGCAAAATGCAAGTAACGTTTTGGGTAAAACAAAAAAAGAAGTAAACATGTAACTGCAAAACACAAGCTGTTTTTGGCATAAAGGGACAACCATGTATCGAAACGTGTTCCATATTCCCCGCATACAGATAGGACCAGTCGGGTTGACCACCTTGAAACTCTCCAAACACAGATTGCGATTAGCAGGCGCCAGAGACAAATCGCAGGTTGCAATTGGCAGGAACATCGCTGCATGGACGACACGTGTTGGAAGAGAGTAGTATTGAAGTGGGTCTTTAAAATGCGAAACACAGGTTGGAAGAAAAGAACCAAGAATTTCACTTCATTGAGGGTTTGTTAAAGTGACATTGTAGGAGCGTTTTGCGTTGTGGGGTACAAGGATTTAGGGTTTCAGCGAGGGAGAAAGAAAAATAGAAGAAGATTTAGAATTTCAGTGAGGGAGGAAGAAGAATAAAAAAATGATAATTTTAATTGAGTGAAGAGTGAAATTAAGAAAAAAAAATGGTTCGTGATTTTCTATTATCCTAAGAACATATTATTGAATATCTGAATCATCTTCAATGGGTAAGTATTTTTTTTTAATTTTGTGATGAATAAATTTATCTATTTTTATTTTATTTATTTTATTTATTTGTATTTTAACTGTTAATTTTATTGTTAATTTCGTTATTATTATTATTATTATTAGTGTTTTCGGTATATATGAGTAATTAATATTATGATTAGTGTATTATTAATTTTGTATAATGATGTTTATGATTAGTGTATTATTTATTTTGTATAATGATGTTTAAGATAAAAATAATAATCATTTATAATGTTGTTTGTTATGACAATAATAATTTATTATTATGAACCACGAGTTTATGTAAATACGAAGTCTTGAACCTTCTTAAGAAATTGAACCCGATGAGTCTGATGTAGAATATATGTTACGTTTTTTGTGGTGATCATGCAATGTTATTGCGAGCTATTGCTGCGTCGATGGAGTTATGGTGGTCAGAAATAATGCCCACACGATCAATGGTAATAACATATCTCCGCAAATTGGTTAGGAAAAACTCTCAAGTGTCTTCTGTCTCACCCTTGACTATGGCAAATGCAATAAGTACAATGTTTTGGTTCTCATCTAGTGCCACCGCAACTAAAAGTGCACATTTATATTTTTCGCAGTGCCATCAACTTACACCAATGCCTTGTAGTATCTAAATACTACAATTCACAGATAGAAGTTCCAAAAAATGCGATAGAGAACTCTTACACCTTGAACCTCCTCACTCTCACGGTAAACGGGGAGCATTTTTATTTGAACACGAGACCTTAGCATCTTCGCAATCATTGCTTTTAACCATACTGGCAGAGTCTAGTAAGAAACTTCCCAATCACCGAAAATTTTTGGATAGATTTCTGCTCTGCCAACCAAGTCTTGCAGTTACTTGCAGTGTAGTTGAACTTGGATTGAACTTCTGCAATAATAGACTTCACCTTTATCGACAGGTCTGCTTCAACCAACGGCCTAATAGCATCTGCAATTGTGTTTGAGTCCAACTTGGCATGACCTTGTGAAATCGTCTCCATTATGCACGTGTGTTTGTCATTGTATCTCATGATCCCCCAACAACTTTTCTTTCGAATCAAACTAGCTCGGATAAGTCAATCGCACCCTACACCATAACCCTTGCATTTTGCATAGAATATCTGCAACTCAAACTCATACACAGTGTAATCAACTCCTCTAGAGATAGTGTAGCTTTTGATTGCATATATCACCGACTCTCTAGAACCAAATTTCATTCCGACATTAAACTCACCATCTTCCATCGCAACATTGCCTTCACCTACGACATGCAAACCACCACTAGTTGGACAAAGCCAATAAAATAAATGGTAGCATAATATACCTATATTCGCTTACTCAAGAAATTTCGGGGCATGCATAGTTTCGAGATCCAGAGTCCGCAAAAAAGACATAACACTAAAGGGGTGCTGACTTGCAATCGCATGCGCTTCGTTTTGTACCGCCGGATTGCCTGTCAGGTCTCCGTCATCGTTTTCGTCATCGAATTTATAGTTGGCTTCAAACTTCTCTTCACTGTCGTTGTTATCTTCTTCCCAATCTAAATCCCCGAGTTCATCAACATTGACCTCCTCGCCAACCGCGTCCATCCACATATGTTGTTCAAACTCAACGTACAGTTCTATCATCGACACGTGAAATCGGGTTTGTTGATAAATATAGAATATCTGCTGCATACATATATCATCAGTGATGGACATTATTTGAAACTGTATCAACTTACCAAATACTTGTACAGGATTTCTGTACAAAATATTGCTCACCCTTTTCGAAATGTGACTTTGTATGTTCTCACAAAGACCATTTTGCAACTCTACAAAACTCATGGTGCATGGAATAGCAAATGAAAATGGACATTCACAAACAAAAGTCACTCCTTCATGTGTATTTGGTATAATCTCACTGTTATAATACACTCGCAAATTTGTAATTCCTTCCATAACCTCAACTTCACATAATCCGACTTTTTTAATACAACTATTTGCAAAAAAAACTCACAAGTATGAAATATATGAAAGAAAGAGGAATGGAAGTAAAAATGAGGTAGTCTGGATAAATTGAGTTTCGTATTTATAGGTAAGGCTCTCGATTAAAATACTTTTTCCTGTGCAAAACACAAGCTGCGTTTTGTAGTTTTGGATAAAAAAATATGCACATTTACAACGCACCCTGTGTTTTAGTATTTCAAAAAAATAATAAAAAAATTGAATGGGAAAAAAAATTGAAAAAACTATCTAGAGTAAAATGCAAGTGAAAAAGCAAAACAGGTTACGATACGATTTTACCTGACACTATAGCAATGTAAATATTTGATACACGTCTATTTCGTTGAGTTACACCATAATTATTTTTATATCGAAAAAAATCAGCCCCATTTTATAATTCATTTTTAAAAAATTAAACAAAATAAATCAGTATATCTGATTTTTGGATATTACTGTACAACCAAATAAGAAATTGGAGGCACCGAATTTTTTAATCCTTATACCATTAAAAAACACATCTCCTATCTCATCCTTTTGTGATACACACTCCCGTGCAGCATATAAAAAATAATAAGTGCTGAAATTGTTAAATTTCCATTGTAGAATTTTTGATAGCTCCAACGGGTGATGCACCAACAATCTCCCTCCAAAATCAATTAAGTGATAAACTAATTATCAAAAAGCATTTTTAGGCCAGCCTCATACTAGAAGTGTTCTTCATATTTGTCAATTTAATCCCTTTTGTTTTTTGAGATTGTGTTTCAAAACAACAATGTTCGAGTTTATCATCAAGAAAATAAATTAAACAATTTAGAGTAAAGTATTGTATAGTTTTTAATATTTAAAAAAAAATAAAATTTAAGAAAAATAAATTCAATAGTAATGTTTTCAAATAAATTACAATAAACATATGCTAACTTTTTTTTTTCCTCTTCATCAAAGATAGGGATATTTTTTTTCAGTCAAATTAGCTCGACAAAATAAAAGAACATATGAAACCCAACAAAACAGGTAAAAAAGCCCACAAACCCAACTAGATCTTCAGAAATAGTCAAAGACAAAGAGAAAACTAGATCTTCAGAAATAGTCAAAGACAAAGAGAAAGCGGTCAAGATCTTCTAAAGTAAAAAAATTGGTAAAATAAAGAGTTAATTATTCTTAAACTACGATAATGGAATACATATTTTATGGAAGTTACAAAATCATCAGTGATTAACCCTTCATTTTACCACTTTACCAACTTTCTTCTTTAGAAAATCTAAATTCAAGAAAGAGACATCTACAAGAAACAAACAAATCAAAAACACCTAGCAACAGAAAATAGATTGTTGCAATAGGAAGAAAAACAGAATTAATGCCAACTTGAAATCAAAAGGAGTGTGAAGTATAATATCCCCACTAAGCAAGAGAAAGAAATGTAATTTTAATTTTCTATTTGTATTTTATTCATTCAATAACCATTACTTCAGCCAGGGAAGTTTCTACGAGACCAATTACACTGAAGCGAAGGTAAGACATAAAACACAAGTCCTCCTATTTTACAGCGCAGCCATATCATACCTTTGTAGCTTAATAGCTCTTTAACTTCTATCTATATGTACAACTACAACCTGGGCTCTCTCGCTTTACAAAGCATACTAACAATAACAATTAATGTTACAACTATTTTTTTATGACATGAGAAACTACTCCTAAAACATCTTGCTACAACTTCAGAAGCTACACTTAAACAATACTGCTATTCCTTCGATTTCATTACTCTTCTTAGAAATCTCTTAAGTCTCAGGCAACCATGGTTAAAGCCTTCCCTTTGTCTTCTCCCTTGCAATTCATATTTTCTAAATAAGTCTTCACAGATTTGTTATTGGTTTCAAAGATGAATGACATGCCTCTAATCTGTACGCAAGCCATTTACCTCGAATTATAACGCTCTCAAGGTATACAATAATATTTGAGCATTGTAAATTGTAATATATATAAATAAACGTTACTTTTAGGTAGAAAGAAAAGGCGATTACCTCGATCAAACAACTAGCACTAAGACCCCGCAGCTGTCCTGGAGCAACCTCTTTGCCATTCAAGAAGATAGAATTCTTGCCAAGATTTTTAATAATGAAAGAGCCATTTGCTTCCATCCTTATTAAAGCCTAATGGATAATAAGTAGGTGTCAAAGTTGAATCACTATGAATTATGAAGGATATGATAAAAAATGTCTGGATATCCTATTATCTGGGTCCTTACAAGTGCAATGTCCATTGCATCACGAAAATCATGCAGATGCAGACACTGTCATGATACCGGTAGTTACTTCAATTACCATAAAAACACACAATAACACCATCACATTAAAATTAGACATTTTCCTTCTCCAGGCATATACAGATCATTTAATTGTGATTCCGTTACTGAAATAAGTTCATACATTTTCCTTTTCAAATACAACAAAGTCTTACCAACGGGCCCCTCCTCCATCCACGCAAAATGAAAATCTATGAAACATAAATCACATCCAATCATAAAAGCTATCCATGCACAGAAATTTTGCACCTGAAGCTTTTGAAAAATCTTACTTGTCGTCTAGATATTTTGTTAGCACACCCTTCTCTTCTCAAGTCAATATCAACATGTAGGTCATCAGTTCCTCTTCCAAGTATGACCTGTTAAGTAGAAAGAAATTGCACAAAAGCAGAGAAGAATCAATTATACTTGGAAAGAACATCACAAACTAAAAACAGCAGCCCTAATCAGGAAAATAACATAACTAAAACTTTATATTTTAGTGTTGAGGAACACTCAATCAACAGAAGTATTGCATTTCACTTCAATAGAGTTCAATTTGTTCAGAGATAATGCTAGTCTGGTTCTGTTTTGTTTGCAATCAAAGCGAAAGCATTAATTGGCCTACAAGATAACAAATCACAGCATGGGAATCCAAAGTGAAGGTAACATGCATTACAAAGAGATCTTAGTATTTCACAACGTTCAACAACGACAACAACAACAAGCATTTTCTCACTCGTACAATGTCATTCATCCACATTTTAAAGAAAAACAAGAGGTCAAAACTCCATAAATTTACCTCGCTCTTGTTAATATATTGCTTCAGATTACGCCCATACAATACAGCAAATGCCCCCCGAGATGCAATGGCTCTTTGCATAAAGGACTGTGCAGATTGCTCCAATCTCATGATGGTCTTCTTGGTCTCAGCATGTTGATATCTCAACACTGGAGTAAAAGATTAGAAGACAACAGCTATCATTAAAATAAATTCTCTGAAAAAAACACATTAATAAAACTTCAGAGGATAACCCACGGCTCTATTTAAACCCTATCTGTTGACGATTGATATTGAAAACTTTAATTATGACATATGGAAAGCATATACTATAAAAAAAATGCTAATTGGGTTATAAGCAAACTCATTGTATCCAGTGCAAAAGTTCTAATCAAATCATGAAAATCCATTTTTGTTAAACACACTTCAATATTCAACTTCTAACATTTTTTGAGGCATAAATTAAAACCTCAAACAAAACTGTGATTATTTCATTTTTGCATGTGTCAGATAAGTTACCTTCTCTGCTTGCACTTGTATCTTGATCAGTCGGACATAAATCCATTTCAAGAATCTGAACAAGAGAGATCCAGGATATGAGAAATAACAAAGTATGTAGTATAATTGCTATTCAATGCAACATACAATAATTACCATTGCCTCAATATCAGAAAAAGAAGGAATTTCATTATCAGAGTCATCTTCGTCATTATCATCATCATCATCATTCTCCCTTTCCTGATTGAGAAACAATGACTTTACTTCAGATTCGGGTAAATCCTTTTGTTGCCCTGCCCTTGAATCTGCATGATGTTTTGCTGAAGCCGAAGCAACACTTTCCTGCTTACAACATACAACTTCAATGAACTTTCTTAATGAAAGCAAAATCATAAATGACTTTCCTAACAAGTTTTGCACGTAGTTATGAACTACTGATGGAATTCATGCATTTAACCTTTTGTTTTGGATGTCCATCCATGGCTGTCAAGATAGCGGCATGAACTAATCTTTTGTGACTTGCGTTAATACTGACACTGTTGCTCTGACTAGGAACTGCTGAAATAAGGTTCCTTCCAGGATTTTCAGCTCTCGTAACAACACCGACAGGTGGCTGAGTTGAATTTATATTTGGCACTAACACTGCCTTAACTATCTGTCGCTGGGAAGACATTGAAGAGTGTGAATTATTTTCTTTCTTCAAGCTTCTATCTAGTTCCTTTTTCATCTGGTTATTAACAGATGAATCTGTATAACCTGCATCCTTGACAATTGGTTGGGGTTTCCTAGTCAACAAACAAGGAACTATAATTGACGAGTCTGCACTGTCTTCAGATGGAACATCAGCGTCCTCAGCATTCAGGAAGCAGAACTCACACTCTCCACTGGGTTCACGATGAGGGGTTCGGACCGAAACAGATGACACAGCATTGTTACAAGGATCACAATCATAAGGCACATCACCACGACTGTAGTCTAATGGTTTGGCAACAACCACCAATCCAGCTGTAGATGAATTACTGGGCATTTCACCAGCTTTGGTCATCATATCCACCTTCTGAGATTCGCAAATATCAGAGGCATCATTTCCCTGAATTTCACAAGGAGAGCTCAACAGAAGCGAATCAACGTTCTCATAACAAGGCTCATCCTCATTTGATAAGTTCGAAAGTGGATCAGAAAGGCGCCTTTGCTCCTCTCCCGACATAGATGCCAAAGCATTCGACACATCAACTGCACATTTGCCTTTCGAACCATGGGAAGGGGGAAGCATTGTTGCCCTTGCTTCCTCCCCATGGCGATCATTTCTTCTAGGACTCGCTTCGACAGGCATGGCTGGTGCTGGCACATCCTCAATTGTTCTCCACAAAGGAATATCACTCATAGAATGAGACAACACAACATCCTCCAATCCCGAGTAACTCCCATAACCAACCAAATTATTAGCAACCGAATTATTATTCATATCCTTATCATTATTATCATTATCTAAAGTTACAATTCCCCCGGATTCAACCTCGCCCTCACGCTTAAGCTTAACCAAATCCATTTCATCATGTACTGCCTCGTCGAAAGAATCAAGAGAGTGGAAAACCTGTCTGCAAAGCCTCTTCCGCATGGCGTAGTACTGCTTCCGGATGCTGGGACCTCTCTTCCGCTTCGCCGCCACAACGCCAACGCCATTGTGTGCGTCACCAATTGTTCCTTCCTTAGCGGACTTTCCGGAGAGCTCCAAATTCACCATGGAAACCGAAGCCTGGGCTGATACGTCCGTGTCATAGAGAAGAGAACGCCACCTGTCTCGCAATTCAGCAATAGAATACTTTCGCGAGAATTGAACCGCCCCTTTCGCCAGCGATTCCAGCGACGCACCTGCCTACACAACCACAACCACAAATATGTTAGGAATTGAACTGAATTGCGCGAATTAAACACCAGACGCAAGGGTTTGGTAGCTTAAGCCGCGGCAAGAGAGAGAGAGAGAGAGGTACCTCAACGGCGTTCTTTAAGAGAAGGTCATCTTCGGGGATCCAAGGTGGCAAAACGAAGACGTCCATGGAGAAAGGAGAAGGGAAATGGATCTGAGCGTTGCGTTGGGTTCGGGAATTGGGGAATTGCGAGCTACGATGGTGATTGGTGAAGTGGTGAGTGAGTGAGGAGTGGTCAGTGGTCAGAATTTATAAGGCGTGGAG
>NC_029785.2:12736665-12755242 GCF_000816755.2 Arachis ipaensis
GAGGAATGATTTGTGAAGGAAGAAGGGATGGGTGTGGTTTGTGTGGGAGAGAGGGTGGTGAAGCTCGTGAGCATGGGTGTCGTCTCTACATTGTAGAGCGGTTACAGTTACATGTTTAGAAGAGAGTCATATTCCACGGAATGATTCCCTTCCCCCGGTTTAGCTGCAGGGGGCCAGGGGCAGTGCCATCTCCATGACCATCCTTGTGCTGTAACTGTAAGTGTAAGTACGGGCAAATCTATCCATTATCTTATATAAATGTATTATATAAATTTTTTAAGCGTATAAATAATTTTTGTTTATTATGTGGTCTTCACTATCTAGGTTTGAAAACAGCTTTTTTTATGAAGGTTGTTAAAGGAAGTTCACAGTTCTATGAACTTTTTAGGAAGATGAATTTAAACGATTCACAACTATGAGCATTACATGTGGCTTTTTTATTTAAATAAAATTTTTGGCTCTCTATATTACTTGATTCCCCTAAATGATTTTCGAGAACGTGATTCCTCTAAATCATACCATATATAAATTGTCCTAGGCTCGTGTGTTTTAATTAATATATAAATTATTGTGCCTTGGAATGATTTATGCATGAATTACATAACTGAAAAAGGTATAAATCGTCCCAACCCCCTGTATGTTACTAAACACAAGTAAATCGTCCTAAGCTAAGATGGTTAATGTCTTTTACCCTAAAACCCTCTACTCTGGCACGATTTACGTGCAGCTTCATAACCTTCTACCCCTAGCACGATTTACGTGCAAATCGGATCCCCACAATACCCTAGCACGATTTACGTGCATATATACACCCCTCAATACCCTAGGACGAATCATGTATTACCCCAACTCTAATTACCTTCCCACGAGTAATGACTCATTCGAGAGACCCCCATTAGCGGCGAGGAGCTTGCTTGAGTGGAGGAGAGCCACGGCCAAAAAGTGAAGGAAGGGTGTAGTGGCGGAAAGTTAGTGGTGGTGGAGGGTTGCTTAGGCGACAGAAGGGGTGGCTTCCGGTGCATGGCGGTGAGGGTGGCCCACGGCGGAGGATTGAGCTGATAAGGGCGGCGGTGGAAGGTTGGTTTGGCGGCGGTGGGGGGCGGTGCAAAATGGCGAGGAACGAAGGTGACATGTATCGATTGAACAACATCGCGCACGTGGCAGGTTTTATCGACGAAGAGGTTAGTGGTTAATTTGGTTTACAATTGATATAGTCAATGACGTTGATGTGTTTAGTTATAATAATGTGATTTTTGAAAAAAAGAAACTTGTTGTGTTAGAAATTTGTAAAAACTTAGGCTTAACGTGCTTAGGATTGGTATGGTTCTTGTTTGGTTTATGGGTGAGTTTGATTTCTGGAACATATTTTTGGTTGTTATGCGGTGTTGAGTTGTGACTGTGTTTGTTATTCTGTTATCAGCTAACCCGATGTGTACGGAGAATCTGTAGGCAACAGAAGATGATATTGCATGACCGTATTATGCCTTACCTAGATAGCACCGGATTGCTACATGTTGCTAGGCTGAATGATTATTGGTTTAAGCTGGATGAGCCACTGATTAGTTCCTTCGTTGAGCGATGGCGTCCAGAGACTCACACTTTCCACATGCCATTTGGAGAGTGCACTGTTACTTTACAGGATGTGGCATATCAGTTCGGCCTCCCTGTTGATGGATTTCCAGTTAGTGGTTGTCTTAGTGACTTTGAGCAGTTGATGGAGGGTGGAAAGCCTGCGTGGCAGTGGTTTAAAGAGCTATTCGGTGAGCTTCCTCCTGAGGACTGTATCGATGAGTTCACCGTGTCGTATGGCTGGTTTCAAAACAGGTTCAGAGTCATGCCGACTGATGCTACAGAGGCAACGGTACAGGTCTATGCGTGTGATTACATCATGATGTTGTTGTCCACGATACTTTTTGGCGACAAGTCCGGTGCCAGAGTTCACTTACGCTGGCTCCCGTATGTTGCGGATCTTGACGGACTCGGCAAGTATAGCTGGGATTCAGCCACGTTGTCTTGGTTATATAGGTGTCTCTATAGAGTTGCCAATCAGAATGTGAAGAACTTAGTTGGGCCACTAGCGTTGCTACAGTCCTGGATATTTTGGAGGTTTCCCACATTCAGGCCGAGAGGGTTTGATGTCATAGAGATGGGAGTATGTTCGAGTTTCCATCTTGTGCATTCGCCATGAGTAAGGTATCCCTGTACTTGCTATAGAGATGGGTACCATCAATCGATATAAGTGGCTTGCAATATTTGAACGCCTCAACGCATGGCGAAAACGTCCAAAACAATCGATGAAAAAATACCATCGAGCCATCAACCGTATTACCAGACCTTACAGGTGAAGTACGCAATACTGCAATACTGCCCGACATGTACATCTGAACCCCGATTATCCACCTCGAAATCAGGTTGTAAGATTCCTCCCAATCACCATAAATTTGTACAATCGCCTTTTACTTAGCCATCCACACCTTCTGGTAGCTGGGTTTGAATCCATATTTCGTTGAGACCGCATTGTGCAATACTTTCCCCGAGATTGCTGCATCCACCATGACTAGCGACAGAATTGACGCACAGATCACATGATAATCAAGTTGCCTGTGGTCGGTGGACAGGTTGGTTGCAAGGCATGTGTGAGGCCCATTGTACTTTCGGACTTCCTAGTATCCTTTCCGTTGTCGCATAGTCACGCGTGTCAGCCAATTACACTCATTCCCAAACTAGACGCACTTCCCATGATACTTCAACTTGTCGGAGTCAAACACCTTATACTCAACACCACGACGAATATTATAATAACTCTTCACCATCAACACTGGCTCCTTCTTACTCTGAAACCGCTGCCCGATCTCAAACTCCTCTGCACCATGCATGACATGCTCGTCTCTGTCAATAGTAGACATTTGTCGACCTGGAAATGCTGGTTGATTCATCGCCTCAAGATCCAATGTAGAGAAGTGTGGAGGGTACTATTGTGTCTGAGAACTTGATTGCCCTTGCGATCTCCCAACTGATCTTGTGTCATCCTCACCGTCAGATTCATCACCAATAACGGGTGGTTTCGAATCTGACTCATCATCGCCCATGGCTTCAGCAAGTGGATCCCTATCTCTGACCTCCATGAATGTGGTTTCACCATCCAATACCGGTCCCCTCTGATTGCCACTGCAAGCTCCCCCAAGGTACGCACATCACCCAAGTCATCTCCATTATCGGCATGAATAGGTAGATCGGCTGCAAATGACGGTGATGAAATGTGGGTGGTGATGTCATGACGGGTTGGAATGGCACTATAAGCACCATCTACCCCGACGGTGGGTAGATTTGGGGCAGATCCACCGGAGCTACCCTCCACATCAGCCGTTCTTGTAAACAAATCTATAGTCCCCAAATCTGGAAATCTGGATTGACTGTGAAATATAACACGAATGTCGTCATCGCTTAGCATCTCATATTTTCCAAACTTCACATAACCTTGCCCGAGTGAGATAGGGATCCGAAAAAATATTTGCTTCACAAGCTTTTTACTGCACTGACCTAATTTTTGTAATATGCTATTTCGTAAATCCTCCAAACTAGTTGATGGATTTATGAACACTCCAACATGTTTTTTACTACTGAACGTTACACCCTCACTTGTGTTTTCATCGATTTTTTTCCAGTGATGAACTAACAAAAACACACTCTCAGCCATCTTCCCAAAACCCTCAGCTGAATTATGGCTCGATACAGATCGTCCTCTTGTATTTATAGCCTCTATCAGCACATAAATCGTTCCATGGTTACAGGTATTGTATTTATGCACGTAAATCGTCCTAGACTAACATGCCTTATCATAGTAACACAACTCGTCCTAGGGTATTGAAGGATAAAAAGTTGCACGTAAATTGTACTAGGGTATTGTGGGGATCTGATTTGCACGTAAATCATGCTAGGGGATAGAGGGTTATGAAGCTCCACGTAAATCATGCCAGGGTAGAGGGTTTTAGGGTAAAAGGCATTAACCATCATAGCCTAGGACGATTTACTTGTGTTTAGTAACACACAGGGAGTTGAGACGATTTATGCCTTTTTCAGCTATGCAATTCATGCATAAATCGTCCCAGGGCACAATGATTTATATATTGATTAAAACACACGAGTTTAGGACGATTTATATATTATATGGTTTAGGAAAATCACGTTCTCGAAAACCATTTAGGGGAATCATGTAATATAGAGAGCCAAAAAATTTATTTAAATAAAGGTTTAATTATTCTGTTGGTCCCTATACTTTTTTCCTTTTAATTGGGTCCCTGCACTAATTGTTTTTTCAATTAGGTCCCTCTTAGCAGTAATTGGCTTAATTTTATAGGGACCCAACTAAAAAAAAAATATTGGTGCAGGGACCCAAATAAAAAGAAAAAAAATATAGGGACCCAATTAAAAAAAAATTTTAGTGCAACGATTCAATTAAAAGGAAAAAAAGTATAGGGACTTAATTAAAAATTTTACAAAACTATAGGGACCAACAGAGTAATTAAACCTTAAATAAAAAAGCCCATTACATCTTTTTCAATTTTATTGAATGGTAATTCGAGCAAATCTTTTCTCCCTACAAGAAGATTAAGACAAAGGGATTCTTTATCCCCCTTACTTTTTTATCCTTTCTATAAAGATTTTATCAAATATTCTACATAAAGTTTTAAACAGCAGACTAATACAAGAGGTTAAAATAGCAAAAAATAGTCCAAAGATTTATCATTTTTTTTTGCAGACAATAACATCTTTTTTATTAGAAGATTAAATCGGACAGTACAAACAGTTAAGAAAGCTATATTTTTCTACCAAAATGCATCAAAATAAAGAATTAATCTGGAGAAATCCGAGTTATCTTTTAACTGAACATACTTACTATAGAGAGATGATCATTTAGGATTGGCTAGTGATTAAGACTGTAGAAAGACACTCTAAGTATCTTGGGCTGCCGACTTTTGTAGGTAGATCCAAGAAGCGGGTTTTTTACTATATCCAAGAGCAAGTTGAAAAAAATTCAAATGGTGGAAAAACAGTTATTGTCCAAAGCAAGAAAAGAAATGTTGATCAATGAGTGGCTCAAGCAATACTTACGTACATTAATGGATGCTTTCGACTACCCTCTAGACTATGCTATAACATTGGAATCATGATAGACAAATTTTACTAGAGAGCAAAGAATGAAAAAAGAAATTTTCACTAAGTGAAATAGGACTAGCTATGCGTTCCGGAGCAAAATAAAAGCTTAGGACTCAGGGATACTGAGGCTTTCAATATGGCCCTCTTAGCAAAACAAGGCTAGAGATTAATGAAGAATACAGAATGCTTGGTAGTTAAAATCATTAGAAGCAAGCACTACAATAGGAAAAATTACCTAAACTCATACTTAGTATTCGCACCAAGCCATAGTTGGAGGAGTATTTAACAAGCAAAAAGAGTTTTGGAAAGGGATAAATATTGAAAAGTTGAAAACAAGAGAAATGTCAAAATATGAAAAAATCCACGGTTACCAAAGCAAAATTGTTTCAAGTCCTGGAGCTCCCATCCTCCCAAAATTCAGTTAGAGCCAAACTTAATAGTATCAAATCTTATGCATATAGGTGGAAGAAGTTGGAATGCATAGTTAATTAGGCATATCTTCCTACCTTTTGAAGCTTAATAGATAATGAAAATTTTAATATCCAAAATAGAACAACTAGACAAATTTATTTTGAAAAAAAGCAGGAGATGACAATTTTAGAATCAAGCTAGTCTATCGTAATATCTGTTAAGGCAAAAGTGTTACGTTTGTATATTGGCAAGTACATCAAATCACTCCAAGTAATACCAAGGTGAGTGAATATTGTTCCCACAAGGATAACGGATTGAATCAAGTAATATCTAATTGAATCTCTAATTAGATTGATCAAACATTGGCAAGAGAATTATGAATCTTGAAGTAGAGCAAAGAACAGTGAAAAATATTGTTGATTGTGAATGAGAGAATGCTTAGAAACTTTGGAGAAATAATTAAGAATATGAATGTTAAAGGCTTCGAAGATATTTAATCTTAGAAAGAGCAATACTTGTGTTTTCTTACTTTGACTCATGCAAAAATCTTTTCACAAAAAATCATTTATAATTAAATTTTAATTACTTAGCAATCTAATTTCTCTTAACTTAATTAATCGTCAATTTCTTGGTCAACTAGTTAAGAGAAGAGGTTAAGAACAGTTTCGATTTAAAGCTACACAACTTTCAAAATACTATTCCTAGTCAAGTTGAATATTATGAGAAAGAATTTCAAGTTAATTCCAATATTGAATTTTCCAAAGCAATAACAGAATCCAAGACAAAATTAGAATATTTTCCAATACTTCTAACCATTAAAAATGAAGAACGAAACTCAATTTTGAAAAAGTAAAAAAATATGAATCAAAATAAAAAAAATATTTGCATTATTAATTCATAAAATCAAATAGAGCTCCTAACCTTTAACAAGAGAAGGTTTAGAAAACAACCTAAAACTAAAGAGTTTCTTAATTCGTAGACTCTTAAAATTAATGCATCGATATGAACCTTGTTCACTTATTCATATTCTAACTTCCTAACAATTTGAAATTCAAAAACTAATCTTATTTCCTACACATCCGAAGGATAAGATAACTATTTATTCAAATTCAAATCTAATATACACTAGGACAGAAGCCAACCGGTTACTCAGCAAAAAATCCAAGATGGTTTACAGACAGACAGTAAAGGCAGATGCAAAGATTCCCACCCATTTTTCACAATGATCCTCGACGAGATTATTCCAAAAATTCTACCACCACACTAACATGGATGCATACGATGGATCCAATATCCTATGGATAACTGGTTAAAGCGCGACCAACACTACCAAAGACACTTGAAACACCTCTTTCACAGCACTAACCTTCTCATTGTCTTACTATACAATGAGGTATGCTAACAGTGTAATGACCGAATTTCTAGTCTGTCATGACCAAGGCTAGCAGCTAGGCACTACTATTTAACTGACCTTAGGGACTCACGACTATAATATATTTATTTAGATATGAGCCTGTAACATTTATTGAGGTTGCAAGTTAATTTAATATATCGGGACAATTATAAGTTAAGCAGATAATACAAGGAACAGATAATCATATAAAAGTATAGTTTTATGTTACATATGTGTCCGAGGGCTTTGTTTACCACATGCTCATAGTTCATTCATAGTAGCTTATTTAGGAATATTTACAGACTCTATTATTTATATTAACAGGCCCTGACTCACAAGAGCCACCTTAGACTGGGACCCACTCTAATGTGTGTATATATATATATATCACAAAAACTAGTCCTCTAAAAAGTCTATACAGTGCAAGGACAAAGACCTCGACTACTACTATTACTGCTGCTGCTGTTGCTGTTGCTGCTGATGTTGATGCTGGTACGGGTCAAAGATAACTAAAAGCTGAAGAGACATGCTATTGGGAGAAGAGTCACTCGGACGTGCCCATGATGTTGCTGCTCCTCGCATCCTCAGCAGAATCCTCCTCTCCTGTCTCGAGAGAACTGGTTTACAGGTCTATCATTCTCTGATCAATCCTTGTCTCTGAGCTATACTCCAATGAAGGTGTGGACCTAGTGCTCTTGGGATCCTTGGTCCGTCAAACTCTGCCCAAGGATCGTTGACTGGCTCAGCTACAAAGGGATGGTGGTGGAGCAGCGGGCATAGATATATCGAGGACTACTTGATCCTAATTGGAGTCAAGCCATGGTGGGTAGTGGCCACCTGGGTAAATCAATTATCGGGAACTCCAATATGGGCTCCACCATCTTTAGAGGATGAGATGGGAATAGATACTGGCCTCTACCAGGGTGCAGCTCGAAGAGAGGCATGTTATATGGCATGTCCAGGTTGAACTCTTGACTAAGTAGAGGATGGGAGAAGGGACGATCAGGAAGGTAGTAGAGACGCATATGCGGACTTTCCCAAAATACCGCGCCTCCCATTGCGGAATCCACGTAGTGGCCGTAGGTAGGATACTCAAAGAAAAGAATGACAGTCCCCATCTGCGGATGTGGAAGGAAAGGGGGTGAGAACCTAAGATTCCTGTTCCGAGGGTTACCTGAAACTGTAGGTCGATCTCAGACGAGATCTTCTGTGCTGGTCGGCGATGAGGCGTCCGATTTGTGGATGGTGGTTGGAGCCGCCGTATCCGACTTGTTGGACTTGTTGATGATGTTGATCCTTCGTCACCGGAGGGTGGAGGGTAACTGCAAGGGACTCCGATGCTTAAGTTAGCAAGGGTATTAAGCAGGTTTTTAGTAGAATCAGAGTATGAGTTATACCTGGGTGCTCCAGTGTATTTATAATGGTGAGGAGTGACCTTCTTGGAGATAAGATAGCTATCTTATCTTATGTTATCTTATCTTTGAGTGAGGTCATCTTATCTTCAAGGGAACCGCCCTTATCTCTGTAGGCTTGGACTGCCTTTGGATTTGGGTCGTGTTCCTCTGTTTGGGCCCTGTTTGGGCTTTTCCTAGTAATTTGGTCGAGCTCTTTGAAAAGAGGTCGGATGGTCCTGACCTGAAGAGGTCGGTCGACTTGTCGTTAAACATCCCGGGTCGGACAGCTCGACCCAGGGTATGAACAGTGCCCTTGCTCGAGCTCGGTCTTTCTTTTGAAGTTGAGTTTTTTCGATCTCTTTTGGAGAAGCCGGACTCGAGCATTCTTTTGTTGAGTCTGTTTGTGGAACTTCATTTAAGTAGCTTTAAATGTGGAACGTTTCTCCTTGTAGCGCGCGTTTTGCACTTTCTTGGGAACGTGCGAGGGTTTTAAAAACCCATTAACTCCCCCCATTCGCCGTTTCCTTTTCTCATTTTGAATTTTCACAAAGCCTTTCGCTTCCTATTTCCTTTCTCCTTGCTTACTGCAACTTCTCTTTTCTCCTTACTTCCTCTGTTGTTGTTCTTTCGTGTTTTCTTCTTCTTTTCTCGAGAAGGCGATTGTTGGCGTGGCTTCGTTTGTTGTTTCAGACTCTGGACTGCTTTGCCATTCCTTCTTCGCTTGCAGGTTGGTTTCCTGTCTTCTTTTATGTCATCTCTTTTTATAGTTTTGTTTGTCTTTTGTGAAAGTTTGAATATTTTCTTTGCTTGTTGTGTCTGATCGTTTCTACTACGTACGCTGTTTTAGGGCTTCTTTAATTGGTAGGTTCCTTCGTTTTTCTTGGTAGTTGACATATTTAGGGTTTTGAAATGTTGTTACTGCTTTCGTTTGTGTCATCACATTTGAGGTTTTGGGATCATAAACTGTTTGATTCTTTGAAAAAAGATTGCGCCTTTGATGATTTCATCATGTTGATAGCTTTCTTTACTGATAGACTTTGTAGAAGATAACATTTTTCTGATGGCTTGCTTTGATTTCCTTCTCGTGTTGTTGCTTTTTTGGAAGGGGATTACTTTTCTTTGTTGAGAGTTTTGTTTGGATGTAGCCTTGTAGACTTTTTTTCGAGTCTTTACTCTATCCCTGCCTCCAAAGGATGCCCCTGAACCTTAGTGTGCGTCTTAGGGTTTTTCTTTTACTGTTTGTGTTGCTCTTAGTCATGTTTGTCCGAGCTGACTTCTTTTGTCCGAGCTGTTTTGGTTAGTAATCCAATTTCTTTTTTGGCTGTAGGACTAGTTGACCATGTCTTCTCACAAAAATATTGTCGAGATGTCTTCCAAGGTTCCTGAGGGTATGTCCGATTGGCTGGACTCTCTCGTCCTGCTGTGTGTTTCTCTAGCTGACTCTGAATTCTATGCGGAACTTAGAAAATATCATCGAATCTGTAGTAGTATGGATCAAGAGAACAACTATGAATTGGTAGCACCTGATTCTGATGAAAGGGTTTGCTTCCCTGTTCCGACCTAGGGGGAGCGTCCCTTCTTTTATGTGTACGACTTCTTTTTTAGCCAGATGAACATCACCCTTCCTTTCACCCCTTTTGAGACCGACCTGTTGTGGTCGTATAACATAGCTCCATCTCAGCTTCATCTGAACTCGTGGGGATTTATCAAAATTTTTCAATTGCTTTGTCAAGAATTTGATGTTAAACCTTCTCAAACCCTCTTTTTGTACCTCTTTGTGTTGACCAAGCCTGGGACCGCCAAAAAGAAAGCTTCTTGGATTTCTTTTAGATCTGCCCAAGGACACAAAGTTTTTTCCATGTATGATGAGTCTTTCAGGTATTTTAAGAATTACTTTTTTAAGGTCCGAGCTATTGAAGGAGCTCGACCTTTCTTTTTGGATGAGAATGGCGAGCCCAGCTTTCCTTTAGAATGGCGAAGGAATGTAGTGGTGTCTAGGTACACCTGGGAGATGTTGGACGGAGTTGAGCAAGCTTTTGTAACTATGTTAGAAGAAAACTGGGGGCAGCCTCCCCATCTTGATACTAAGAAATTTTTAGGAGATCCTTTACTTCTCCGAAGTGAACTGGGTAGGGGTCGACTTCCTTGATATTTGTCATATTTGTTTTATTCTTTTTGAGCTCATTTTTTTGTTCCAGTTTATAACTTGATTTCTTGTGTATTTTCAGAGATGATTAAAAATAACGAATCTATGAAGGCCTTTAAGAGGGCGAGGAAGGCTACAGCAGCGCAGCACATCTCGGGTAAAGTTGCTGGGGAAGGATCTTCCCATATTCCTCCCAAGAAGCCTGTTTTGAATACTGCTGGGCCAAGGAAGATGATACCTACGCCTCAGGTCCGATTAGTTGATCCCCCCAGACTTCTGCTGCTACATCTTCTCCCACTGGCGGACCTCTTCCTAAAAGACAAAGGACTGTTGAGCCCTTCAATCTAGATGCCCCTGACTTTGATGCCGTTGGGTTTGTCGACCAGCAGATTGCTCCTTATGGTGTTATTCCTACTGACGATGTCTCTTTTCTTCGTCATTTGGATTTCATTACTCGGAGCAGCATCAAAATGGCACATATGAGAGTAGCTTTATATCGAACTGCCCATGATCTTCCTATCCACGCAACGAAGGCCTTTATGGAGGAGACCAAATCAGAGTTCGATCGGATGAAGGATTTGAAGGAAGAGCTCGAGGTGAAAGTGGCTAAGTTGGAGAAAGAGTTGGCGGGGGAGAAGACTCGGGCTATTGCTTTGGCGGCTTCTGCCAAGTTGTCTGAAGATATGGCATTGAAGCATAAGGAGAGCTATATCACGACTTATAGGGAGATGATGGGTCTTAGGGAGGATTTGGAGTCTACTCGAGCTGATTACGCCGAGCTCCAGGGTCATCTTATAGGCAGTGTAAATGTTGCTTATGAGAATTTGAAGGATCAAGTTTGAGTTCTTGCGCCCGAGCTTGACCTCACTCTTTTTAGCCTGGACAACATTGTAAAAGATGGTAAGATTGTCCTAGATGACCCTGATGATGATGATGATGTCGACCCTCATCCTGTAACTTCTGCAAAAGTCTCCGTTGCCCTGCCTCCTTCAACTCTGGCAACTGAAGTCGGCCAACCTGAGTCTGATCCCGATGTCCAGATCCTGAACCGGGATTACGGGACGGTAGATGCGGTATTGTGCGGTATTTTACAACCACACTTACTAACCGGCAAGTGCACCAGGTCGTACCAAGTAATACCTTACGTGAGTAAGAGTCGATCCCACGAGGATTGATGGACTAAGCAACAATAGTGTTTGATAGGCTTAGTTAGACAAACGAAAATTGGTATTGAGATGCAGTATAAAAGAGATTAAACAATATAAAAAATATTGAAGAAGGGCAAGTAATTAAGTTGGGAATAATATATGGAGAAGATAGTTAAGGTTTCAGAGTTATCTATTTTTCCGGATTAACTTTTCTTACTAACTAATTTAATTATGCAGTATTTAATTTATGGCAAACTGTATGTGACTAGACCCTAATTCCTTAGACCTTCCTAGTCTCCCCTAAAATTCATTAACTGCCAATTCCTTGGTCAATTAATTCCAATTAGAAGCTGCATGATCAAATTCCAGTTTATATTCCACAAGAATCCTAATTATCCAAAAATAAGGGAATTATATGTCACGTATCCCGTTAAATAGAAACAATTAGAAATTCAGGATAATATGTTTTCAAGCTATTGTTCAAGTAAAGAGTTTTTCCAAGTTATACAAGAACTCAAATAGAAAGAGGGTCATACTTCCGTTCCACCCAAATTCATAAAATAAAGAGCGAAAATAATTCTTAAATTATAAATCCACACATAAATTAAAATAGTAAAAGCAATAAAATTAATCCATAGAAATAGACATAGCTCCTAACCTTAACAGTGGAGGTTTAGTTGCTCATGGAAAAGAGAAAATAAGGATTCCGGTAAAAATGTACCGAGTTCCCATCTGATGGCATCCCTTTTTATAACTAATCCTAATAAATTTAAAATCAGCAGAAACTCCATCAAATTCCGCCAAATGCTACCTAAAATAAACTGTATTGTACAAAACTCAAAATAGCATCCATAGTGGCTAAAATATAATTAATTCTTAATTAAATTCAACAATTTAGATGCAAATTCACTAGGAAAAGATAGACAATATGCTCACGCATCACAACACCAAACTTAAACTGTTGCTTGTCCTCAAGCAACCAAAACTAATATAAGCTTAGGATGTGAATTTGCATGAGAATGAGAGTTCGATTAAGCTCATGTCTCTTCTTATAGTGGGGTTTACAACTGCAATCCTGAACAGTTTTGGCATCTCATTTTATCCCTTGAAGTTCAGAATGATTGGCATCCATAGGAACTCAGAATTCAGATAGTGTTATTGACTCTCCTAGTTCAGTATGTTGATTCTTGAACACAGCTACTTTATGAGTCTTGGCTGTGACCCTAAGCATTTTGTTTTCCAGCATTACCACCAGATACATAAATGCCACAGACACATAGCTGGGTGAACCTTTTCAGATTGTGACTCAGCTTTGCTAGAGTCCCCAGTTAGAGGTGCCCAGAGTTCTTAAGCACACTCTTTTTGCTTTGGACCATGAATTTAACCGCTCAGTCTCAAGCTTTTCACTTGACACATTCACGCCACAAGCACATGGTTAGGGACAGCTTGATTTAGCCGCTTAGGCCAGGATTTTATTCCTTTGGGCCCTCCTATCCATTAATACTCAAAGCCTTGGATCTTTTTTTTTTTTTGCCTTTTAGTTTAAAGGGTTATTGGCTTTTTCTACTTGCTTTTTCTTTTTCTTGTTTTTTTTTTCGCAAGCTTTGTGTTTTTCACTGCTTTTTCTTGCTTCAAGAATCAATTTTATGATTTTTCAGATTATCAATAACATTTTTCTTTCTTTTTCATCATTCTTTCAAGAGCCAACAATTTTAACATTCATAAACTTCACTATCAAAAATTATGCACTGTTCATGTCATGCTTTAAGAATCACAGAAAATACGACCACATTTAAGTAAATCCGACTATTTTTAAAATTAACTCAATTTCTCAAGCAATACATCACTTCTTTTTCTTTTATTTTTAGATTCAAGTTCAGTGAGTGGTACATGAAACATCTTTTTTCAGCATTAAGGCAATTAAATGAAAATTAAACTAGTCTTAGGATTCTAACTAATAAAGGATCATGCAACAAACAAAGAAAAATAACAGGAAACTGGAACATAATATAGAAAAGAGGGAAGGAATAAAAATGAAAGGAACTCAACCACCTTAATTATCCTAGCGGTCGTTTTATTCTTCAGGTTGTGTTCCTCCGTGAAGATGATTCGCCTCCCTTTGGTGCCATAAGAATAGACAGAAAACCTATAAGCGAAGCGTCAACACCAAACTTAAAGGTTTGCTTGTCCTCAAGCAAAGAGGAACTGAAATTAGAAAAGACAAATATTAAAATGAAAGAAAAAATAAAAGGATAAGAGAATAAGAGAGAAGTAGGATTGGGAGAGAGAGAGAAAGAAAACTGGGCGGCGCAAGCGACGCGTTCGCGTCAATGACGCGATCGCGTACGTCGCAGAACTTCCTTAATGACGCGTCAGCGTCAGGCACGCGTACGCGTGGATGGCCATGTATGCAACTGACGCGAACGCGTTAGTCACGTGTCCGCGTGACCAAATTTGTGCTTTTAGCACACTTCTTGCCCCAAGCTGGCACAACTCTCTGCCCAAACGCTCTTTTACGTCGAATTTGTAGGTCACGCGATCGCGTCGGTGTCGCGTCGGTGACGCGACCGCGTGAATGACGAAAATCACAAACGACGCGAACGCGTGAGGTAAGCGATCGCGTGGGATCGTTTGTGCGAAAGGCTCCATTCTGGCGCCACTCCCACGCAACTCTCTGTAACTTTTTATTTTTTCTCGCACCCCTAATTTCATTGACCTTTGTGGCTAATTGACCCATTTGAATTTCCAGGTTCTTGATGGATGCTCTGGTTTCTTGTCTAAAACCTATCAATATTGCTTCCAAATCATTGTTATGTTGGAAACCGCCCTGAGAACTATTGTTGACGTTCTGATGTCTTTGAGGTTGGTCCAAAAAAGGTACGGTATAAAGGGGAGGGGGGAATGTAAACTAAAAGGAACAGAGAAAAAGATAACGTAAACGAAAGGGAAAATAAAAAAAATAAACGTAAAGAGAAGAAAAAAGAAAAAATATAATCGTAAAAAAAATGCAAAAAAAAATAAAATTAATAATAATAAAAAAAATTATCTAATCTAAGCAATCAAACAACGAGTAGTTGTTAATCACAATCAATCCCCGGCAACGGCGCAAAAAACTTGGTGCGGTATTTTACAACCACACTTACTAACCGGCAAGTGCACCGGGTCGTACCAAGTAATACCTTACGTGAGTAAGAGTCGATCCCACGAGGATTGATGGACTAAGCAACAATAGTGTTTGATAGACTTAGTTAGACAAACAAAAATTGGTATTGAGATGCAGTATAAAAGAGATTAAACAATATAAAAAATATTAAAGAAGGGCAAGTAATTAAGTTGGGAATAATATATGGAGAAGATAGTTAAGGTTTCAGAGTTATCTATTTTTCCGGATTAACTTTTCTTACTAACTAATTTAATTATGCAGGATTTAATTTATGGCAAACTGTATGTGACTAGACCCTATTTCCTTAGACCTTCCTAGTCTCCCCTAAAATTCATTAACTGCCAATTCCTTGGTCAATTAATTCCAATTAGAGGGTGATAATCAATTTCTAGTTTATATGCCACAAAAACACTAATTATCCAAGAGGTAAAAGGATTATATGTCACGTATCCTATTAAATTCAGATAATTAAAATTTAGGAGAAATAGTTTTCAAGCTGTTGTTCCGGTAAAGAGCTTTTCCAAGTTTTACAAGAACTCAAATAGAAAGAGGGTCATACTTCCGTTCCACCCAAATTCATAAAATAAAGAGCGAAAACAATTCTTAGATTATAAATCCACACATAAATTAAAATAGTAAAAGCAATAAAATTAATCCATAGAAATAGACAGAGCTCCTAACCTTAACAGTGGAGGTTTAGTTGCTCATGGAAAAGAGAAAATAAGGATTCCGGTAAAAATGTACCGAGTTCCCATCTGATGGCATCCCTTTTTATAACTAATCCTAATAAATTTAAAATCTAATATTTAAAATTAAACTTAAAATAATATCTTTTCCTAATTGAAGATTTGAATTTAAATTTGAATTAATTAACAGATCTTCAGTTGATGGGTGGGGACCACTTATTTTGTCCATTCTGCAGCTTCTAATCTGTATTTTCGGGGCTGAAAATTGAGTTAAAACAGCCCAGAAATTGCACCCAGTATAGGAGGCACCACAATACTTTTTCCATAAAGATCCGCAGTAGGGGCAGAATAAGAGCCAAGCACTCTCCTCTGTTCATCATCCCCATTCGGATTTACCACATTGGCATTAGCATTATTATTTGCCATAGTGGATTCTGCAGTTTTGCAAAGTCTTGCTTGTTGTAAACGTCGCCTGAAAGTTCTCTCAGGTTCAGGATCAAAGTCTAAGAGATGTTCTTTGTCTCTGTTCCTGCGCATACACAAGCAGAAAACAAGAAAAAATTGGACTCTCTACGTCAGAGTGCAGAGAAGTCCCTATGAGGTAACCTGTGTAAAATAATAAAATAAAACTACTAAATAAATAAATAAATAAATTCGAAAATTTAAAAGAAAAAAAAAACAGAAAAATAAAATTAACTGGGTAACACCAAACTTAAGAGGAACTGAAATTAGAAAAGACAAATATTAAAATGAAAGAAAAAATAAAAGGATAAGAGAATAAGAGAGAAGTAGGATTGGGAGAGAGAGAGAAAGAAAACTGGGCGGCGCAAGCGACGCGTTCGCGTCAATGACGCGATCGCGTACGTCGCAGAACTTCCTTAATAACGCGTCAGCGTCAGGCACGCGTCCGCGTGGATGGCCATGTATGCAACTGACGTGAACGCATTAGTCACGTGTCCGCGTGACCAAATTTGTGCTTTTAGCACACTTCTTGCCCCAAGCTGGCACAACTCTCTGCCCAAACGCTCTTTTACGTCGAATTTGTAGGTCACGCGATCGCGTCGGTGACACGACCGCGTGAATGACGAAAATCACAAACGACGCGAACACGTGGGATCGTTTGTGCGAAACGCTCCATTCTGGCGCCACTCCCGCGCAACTCTCTGTAAATTTTTATTTTTTCTCGCACCCCTAGATGACGCGTTCACGTCAGCGACGCTGGCGCGTCGGGTGATTTTTTTTTTTTTGAAATATAGCTTGAGGTGTTCGGTTCCTGGAAGAACATAGCTGCATGATCAGAAAATTAGTAAGAACTCAAAAAAATAAAATAAAATAACTAAGAAAACTACTACTACGAAAAATAGCTAAGGATACGAATTTATCGGGTTGCCTCTCGACAAACGCTTCTTTATCGTCACTAGCTTGACGGGCAGCTCCTCTAAGGAGGAGGGTCATAGGGGCTCAGCTCTTCACCCCTTACTTTGAACTTCTTTCCTGTGCTCTCATGAATCAACTCAACATGCTCTAGAGACAGGATCCTATTCACTGTTTGTGGTAGGACTGGACTTCTAGTGAATACCACTTTCATCCCATGTGAGAAGTCTTCAGTGGGAATCGGATTTGGAATTGTGTTACCAGGAAGGCTATTAGTGGTCCTCTGATCAATTTCATTGACCTTTGTGGCTAATTGACCCATTTGAATTTCCAGGTTCTTGATGGATGTTCTGGTTTCCTGTCTAAAACCTATCAATATTGCTTCCAAATCATTGTTATGTTGGAAACCGCCCTGAGAACTATTGTTGACGTTCTGAGGTCTTTGAGGTTGGTCCCTCCACCCAAAGTTTGGGTGATTTCTCCATCCCGGGTTGTATGTCTTAGAATATGGATCATTGTTGGGATTCCTAGGGCCACTCCCCATGTAATTGACCTGTTCATAAGAAGGTTGAGCATAATCATGATTATCATTTTGAACAAAATTACCTGCTATGTCATAGGAGATTTCTTGGGGTGGATTTTGAGTGTTGATAGCTGAGACTTGCATGCCACCCATCTGTTGAGTAAGTAGATTTATCTGCTGAGACATAAGCTTGTTTTGAGCAAGAAGAGCATTAACAGCTTCCACTTCCAACACGCCTCTCTTCTGAGGGGTCTCAGAATTCACAGGATTCCTGTTATATGAGTATAAATATTGGTTGCTTGCAACCAATTCAATCAGCTCAATAGTCTCCTCTGGTGTCTTCTTCTTGTGTAGTGAACCGCCTGCAGAAGTGTCTAGGCTCATCTTGGACATCTCACCCAAGCCTTCATAGAAGATATCTAGTTGGGTCCATTTGGAGAACATGTCTGGAGGGCATTGCCTAGTTAGTAGCTTGTATCTCTCCCAGGCTTCATAAAGGGTTTCACCCTCCTTCTGTCTGAAGGTCTGAACCTCCAACCTAAGCTTAGTCAGCTTCTTTGGTGGGAAAAATTTAGTGAGAAACTCTGTAACAACCTTTTCCCAAGTATTCAGACTCTCCTTTGGTTGTGAATCTAGCCATAGCTTTGCTTTATCCCTCAGAGCAAACGGGAAAAGCATGAGTCTGTACACCTCTGGGTTCACTCCATTTGTCTTCACAGTATCACATATCTGCAGAAAATCAGAGATAAATTGATTTGTGTCTTCGTGAGAAAGACCATGATACTGGCAATTTTGTTGCACCAGGGTGACCAATTGTGGCTTCAACTCAAAGTTGTTTGCAGTTATAGGAGGCACCACAATACTTTTTCCATAAAGATCCGCAGTAGGGGCAGAATAAGAGCCAAGCACTCTCCTCTGTTCATCATCCCCATTCGGATGTACCGAGTTCCCATCTGATGGCATCCCTTTTTATAACTAATCCTAATAAATTTAAAATCTAGCATGCACCTCTCTTCTTCACCTGTTGAATGTACATCTTTGAAGACATGAAAGACCAGTTGCTCATTATGCACTCTAAGCAATAATTCACCCATTTCTACATCAATCAGAGCTCTGCCAGTGGCTAGAAATGGTCTTCCTAGAATTATAGAGGCATTCTCATCCTCCCCTGTGTCAAGAATT
>NC_029785.2:12755288-12773635 GCF_000816755.2 Arachis ipaensis
GACCACTTGTTCTGTCCATTCTGCAGCTTCTAATCTGTATTTTCGGGGCTGAAAATTGAGTTAAAACAGCCCAGAAATCGCCCCCAGCGTTTTTCTACATTTTCTGCACGTGGCGCATGTGACGCGTCCGCGTCGTCCACGCGTTCGCGTCATTTGTGCAGATTCCAGTCCACGCGATCGCGTCAGACACGCGATCGCGTCATTGCGATTTCCTCCATTCCGCGTGGTCGCGTGAGCCATGCGTCCGCGTCGGTATTCGCTGGTCATCTCCTTGGCTTCTTCTCTTTCTCTGCAGAAACTCCATCAAATTCTGCCAAATGCTACCTAAAATAAACAGTATTATACAAAACTTAAAATAGCATCCATAGTGGCTAAAATATAATTAATTCTTAATTAAATTCAACAATTTAGATGCAAATTCACTAGGAAAAGATAGACAAGATGCTCACGCATCACGGTACCTCTTCAGACTCGTCCTCTTTCACCTCGGGATGCAGCTACTGGGAAGTCGTTGGATCCTCTCTAATTATTTCAGATGCATTTGTGTATAGCCCGACCTGTGGGCTTTGAACTCTTTTATTTTGTAGTTTTATGCTCTTGACTTCTGGATACTTTTGGTTGCTTTTCTGTTAGCAACTTTTTTTAAAAAAAAACAAAGGTAGTTTCTCAGGCTCTTGGGGTCGACTTTAGGTGGCCTCTTGAGTCTTGTTATTATAACAACTTTGTTTCTTTTTGTGGTATGCTTGTCTGCACCTTTCTGACACCTTCTGGAATCTTGGGAGTATTGGAGCCTTGTTGTCCAATCTCTTTTGATTTCCTTTTGTGTTTTATTTTCTATTTTAATTGAGGCTAACTTCGTACAACTAGTCTTCTTTGCCTTCTCTTGATATGGTGCCTGTAATTTGATTTTCTTGAGGTCATGGCTTTCTGGGTCTGACTTGGGGCCCTTATAGCGCCTGCCTTCTGTTGTCCGACTTCTTAAACTTGGTCATGTATTGAAGCTATTTCTAGTAGTCCCTTTTGCTTGGACCTTGGCAGGTCTCTTCCTGTGGGTCATAACTTTTGGTAGCCTTGCCGAGTCGACTTTGTTGTGTCGGTTTCTTCTGAGTTATTTCTAGTAATCCATTTTTCTTGGACCTTGGTCAGGTCTCTTTTATGGATTACTTTTTTCATAACTTCTTTGTTTTGGGCCGACTTCATCATGTCGGTCCCTTATAAGTTATTTCTAGTAATCCATTTTTCTTGGACCTTGGTCAGGTCTCTTTTATGGATTACTTTTTATAACTTTTTGGTTTGGGCCGACTTCATCACGTCGGTCCCTTCTAAGTTATTTTTAGTAATCTATTTTCTTGGACCTTGGTTAGGTCTCTTTTATGGATTACTTTTTATAATTTTTTTGGTTTGGGCCGACTTCATCACATCGGTCCCTTCTAAGTTATTTTTAGTAATCCTCTTTTTTAGCGCTGGCCAGGCCTCTTTCCAGGGATTTACTTTTTATAACTTTGGTTATTGTGGTAGACTGGTCCAACTTCTTTACGTCGGCCTGTCTTTAAGTTATTTTTAGCAACCCATTTTTATTAAGACCTCGTCAGGTCCTTTCCATGGATCACTTTCGATAACTTCTTGCATTATTATGTTTTTGTCGCCTTTTCATCTTTGTCGATTTCGTAGAAATTGGGTTTGATCCCCGTTTGGTCAACCTTTGATGAATTTGGTTTTCATCTTCGTTGGTCTTATCGTGATCGAGCAGTGAATTTGATTTTCACTTTCTGCCGATCTGTAGCTTTATAATCGGGCAATGAATTTTTTGCGTTTCAGATTAATGCGTCTTGATAAGAGGATTTGTAGAGAATCTAAAAACTTTATTCAAAATAAGTCCGGCAGTTCATGGATCTTGGCTTGGTGCCTCATTAAAAAACCCTTTTTAGGAAAAAGAGTGCACCTCATCCTAAGATCTTTGTTACCTTCTGTAATACCTTCTTAAGTTGCAGGCGTGCCATGACCTTGGAAGCTCTCGCCCTTCGAGTTTGGTCAACTTGTAGTATCCCTTTCCGAGCATTTCTATGACTCGGTAAGGTCCTTTCCAATTTGCTGCCAGCTTTCCTTCTCCGGGTCGACTTGTTCCGATATCATTTCGGATTAAGACGAGATCGTTCTCGGAAAAACCTCCCTGTACTACTTTTTGGTTATATCTTGAGGCCATCCGACGTTTTAACGTCTCTTTCTTAATCCAAGCTCTTTCTCGAATTTCTAGAAGTAGGTCGAGTTCCTCCTTTTGAAGTAGGGAATTGGCCTCTTCATTATAGTGGATTACTCTGAGTAATCCTTCTTCGACCTCCACTGGGATCATTGCCTCCATTCCGTAAGCTAATCAGAAAGGTGATTCCTTTGTGGTGGAGTGTGGAGTTGTCCGATATGCCCATAGGACTTGTGGGAGCTCTTCAGCCCAAGCTCCTTTTGCATCCTGTAATCTCCATTTTAGCTCGGCTAATATGACTTTATTGGCGGCCTCTGCCTGTCCATTAGCCTGGGGATGTTCTACGGATGTAAATTGGTGCTTTATTTTCAAGTCGACCACTAATTTTCTGAAGCCTGCGTCTGTGAATTGAGTGTCATTATCTGTGGTGATAGAGTATGGGACCCCAAACCTTGTGACAATGTTTCTATATAGGAATTTTCGACTTCTTTGAGCAGTGGCGTTGGCTAGGGGCTCTGCCTCAATCCATTTTGTAAAATAATCTACGCTGACGATGATGAACTTGACCTGTCCTGATCCTTGAGGGAACGGCCCAAGGAGGTCGAGTCCCCATTTTGCAAATGGCCAGGGTGATGTTACACTGATGAGCTCCTCTGGTGGGGCGATATGAAAATTAGCATGCTTCTGACATGGTGAACATGTCTTTACGAATTCCATTGCCTCTTTTTGCAAAGTTGGCCAATAGAATCCGGCCCGGAGTACTTTTTTGGTGAGGGCTTGTGCTCCAAGATGGTTGGCACAGATGCCACTGTGTACTTCTTCTAAAACTTCTTTTGTATTGGAAGTCGGCGCACATTTTAACAGTGGTGTTGAAACCCCTCTCTTGTATAGAGTATTATTTATGATGGTGTAGTATTGTGCTTCCCATTTTAACCTCTTTGCCTCCTTTTTATCTGTAGGGAGTGTTTCTGTTTTGAGGTAATTAATTATGGGAGTCATCCATCCTTGATCCAGACCTGTTATGGCTAGGATTTTTTCTTCTTCTGAGATTGACGGGTTTTGCAGCATCTCTTGGATGAGACTTCTATTGTTGCCCCCTGGTTTGGTGATGGCTAGTTTTGAGAGTGCATCAGCTCGAGCATTCTGTTCTTGGGGTATGTGGCGGACCTCATATTCCCCAAGTTGTCCGAGATGTTCCTTGGTTTTGTCTAAGTACTTTTTCATGGTGGGGTCCTTAGCTTGGTAACTCCCTGCTATTTGTGAGGTGACTACTTGTGAGTCACTGAAGATGATAAGCTTTTGAGCTCCAACTTCTTTAGCCAGCTTCAAACCAGCTAGTAGTGCCTCATACTCACTTGGTTGTTTGAGGCAGGGAACCCGAATTTGAGGGAAAGTTTGATTTGGGTTCTCTGGTCGCTTTCTATTATCACGCCTGCGCCACTTCCAGTTTTGTTTGAGGAACCGTCTACATAGAGATTCCATTCTGTAGGGATTTCTGGGGTGTCCGTGAACTCTGCAATGAAGTCGACCAAATACTGTGATTTGATGGCTGTCCGAGCTTCATATTGAAGGTCAAATTCGGACAACTCGACTGCCCATTGCAAAATTCTTCCTGCTAAATCTGTTTTCTGCAGAATGCCTTTTATGGGCTGGTTGGTCTGAACCTTGATGATATGGGCTTGGAAATATGGGCAAAGTCGTCGAGATGTTAGTATGAGAGCATAAGCAAATTTTTCTATCTTTTGATAGTTCAATTCGGACCCTTGTAATGCTTTGCTGATGAAGTATATAGGTTGTTGTCCACTGTCATCTTCTCGGACCAGTGCTGAGGCTATTGTCCGATTTCCCACCGCGAGGTACAATACAAGTGGTTTGCTTTCGGGGTTAAAAATGAGTTTCTTTCCTGGTCAGGTGGGTACATCGGGATTTGATTGTATCCCGAATAGGCGTCCATAAATGAGAGGTATTTGTATCTGGAGGAGGCATCTACCAGGGCGTCGATACTTGGGAGTGGATAAGGATCTTTTGGGCAAGCTTTGTTGAGATCAGTGTAGTCGGTGCACATCCGCCACTTCCCATTTGATTTTTTCACCAGGACGACATTAGCTAGCCATAGTGGGTACTTAACTTCTCTTATAAATCCTGCCTCCAGTAGTGCTTGTACCTGCTCTTCCACAGCTCGGGATCATTCTGGTCCGAGATTTCTACGTCTCTGCTGTACTGGCCAAGATCCTGGGTAGACTGCCAACTTGTGGCACATTAAGTTAGGGTCTATGCCTGGCATGTCTGCGGCCTTCCATGCAAAGAGGTTGACATTGTCTCTTAAGAACTGTATGAGTGATTCTTTTATGTCTCCTTTTAGGATTGTGCCGATATTATTGTTTTGTCTGGAACATCTCCGATCTGGACTTTTTCTATTTCGCCTTCAGGTTGTGGATGAAGTTCTTCCCGCCCTCGAACTCCCCCGAGTTCGATGGTGTGGAATTCTTCTCCTCTTCCTCTAAGGTTTAGACTTTCGTTATAACAGCGGCGCGCCGTTTTCTGGTCTGCTTTTATCGTAGCTATTCCTTCAGCTATTGGAAACTTCATGCACAGATGTGGAGTCGAGACTACTGCGCTGAGCTAATTTAATGTTGTCCGACCTATTAGGGCATTGTAGGCTGAACTCACGTCGACCACGATGTAATCTATGTTGAGTGTCCTTGACCGGTTTTCTTTTCCAAAGGTTGTGTGTAGTGAGATGTATCCAAGTGGTTGGATTGGAGTGTCTCCTAGCCCGAATAGGCTGTTCGGATATGCTTTGAGTTCTTTTTCTTCCAAGCCGAGTCTGTCGAAGGCAATTTTGAATAAGATATCAGCCGAGCTTCCCTAATCTACTAGTGTGCGGTGGAGACTAGCGTTGGCCAATATGATAGTGATGACCATGGGATCGTTATGCCCCGAGATGATGCCAGCTGCGTCCTCTTTAGTGAAAGTGATAGTGGGGATGTCGGGTGTTTCTTCTCCTCCCTCCACGTGATATACCTCTTTAAGATGTCTTTTGCGAGATGATTTAGAGATTTCTCCTCCCATAAATCCTCCGTGTATCATGTGGACATGTCTCTCTGGTGTACGGGATGATCGTTCAGCTCGTCCGACATCTTCGTCCCTTCTTCTTTTTTTTGGTTCGTCTGCTCAGTTGGCTAAATACCGATCTAGTTTTCCTTCTCTTACCAGTTTTTCTATGACATTTTTCAAGTCGAAGCATTCGTTGGTAGAATGTCCATAAATTCTATGGTATTCACAGTATTCAGTCCAATTTTCTCCTCCTTTCTTGCTTTTAAGTGGGCGAGCTGGGGGTATCTTTTCAGTATGACATACTTCTCGATAGACATCTACAAGAGACACCCAAAGAGGGGTGTAATTGTAGTATTTCTTGATCTTTTCTCCATGCTGATCTTCTTTTTTCTTGGACTCTTTGTCCTTATCCCGGGAAGAATAGGAGAATCCTGATTTTGAGGTCTCCTAGTCGAGAGTTTTCCTCCATGTTGATGTATTTCTCTGCTCGTTCTTGCACTTCATTCAGGGATGTGGGATGTTTTTTTGATATTGAGTGACTAAAAGGTCCCTCTTGTAAGCCATTTGATGAGACCCATAATGGCGGCTTCAGTTGGCAGACTTTGTATGTCCAGACATGCTTTGTTGAATCTTTCCATGTAGCTGCGGAGACTTTCTCGATCTCCTTGCTTGATTCCTAATAGACTTGGGGCATGCTTAGTTTTTGTCTTTCTGGATGGAGAACCTGGCTAGAAACTTTTTGGCTAAATCGTGAAAGCTTGAGATGGACCTAGGGGGCAGATTGTCGAACCATTTAATTGCTATTTTTGTTAAGGTAGTCGAGAAGGCTTTGCAGCGAACTGCATCTGAGGCGTCAGTGAGGTACATTCTACTTCTGAAATTACTGAGGTGATGGCTAGGATCTGACATGCCATCGTATAGAGTCATGTTGGGAGGTTTGAAATCTTTCAGGATTTTGGCTTTCATTATCTCTTTGGTGAACAGATCTTGATCCTTGCGAGAGCTACCTTCGTGGCCGGATCGAGTAGTTTTGGCCTTGAGATCTGCTTCGAGTTTTAGGAGCTCGTCCTCTAACTCGCGGCGTCTCCTAGCTTCCCTTCGTAGGTCTCTTTCGACTTCCCGTTGATACTCGACCTCTTTCTCGAGTTGTTTTAGGCGATCCTGAAGTGCCTCTATGGCTCCCGTGTTTGTAAATTCTTGTCTTTGTTAGGTTGAGAAGTGTCGTCTATTGTAACCTCTGCATTCTTATGTGGTGTTCTGTTCTCCAAATCGGAATTAAGGTCGTTGTCAAGATTGTCCACCATAACGATGGGATGACTTCTAAGTTCCCTGGCAACGGTGCCAATGTTCCGAGGGCTACCTGAAACTGTAGGTCGATCTCAGACGAGATCTTCTGTACTGGTCGGCGATGAGGCGTCCGATTTGTGGACGGTGGTTGGAGCCGCCGTATCCAACTTGTTGGACTTGTTGATGATGCTGATCCTTTGTCACCAGAGGATGGGGGGTACCTACAAGAGACTTCGATACTTAAGTTAGCAAGGGTATTAAGCAGGTTTTTAGTAGAATCAGAGTATGAGTTATACCTGGGTGCTCCAGTGTATTTATAATGGTGAGGAGTGACCTTCTTGGAGATAAGATAGTTATCTTATCTTATCTTATCTTATCTTATCTTTGAGTGAGGTCATCTTATCTTCAAGGAAACCGCCCTTATCTTTGTAGGCTTGGACTGCCTTTGGATTTGGGTCGTGTTCCTCTGTTTGGGCCCTGTTTGGGCTTTTCTTGGTAATTTGGCTGAGCTCTTTGAGAAGAGATCGGATGGTCCTGACCTGAAGAGGTCGGTCAACTTGTCGTTAAACATCCCGAGTTGGACAGCTCGACCCAGGGTATGAACAATTCTCAACAGGGTACTATACGGAAAATCTAAGGGGTCCACAGCCTAAGCCTAATCATTACAAAGCTTAAACAGTAGTTCATACGCAAACAAGCACAAGTACAAGTATATAATAGAGTAGCAATTACATAACAAGTAAGCATTCACAAACAGAGAAAATGCAACAATCAAGTATGATGCATGTTTGATCCTATGGAGATCATTAGCTCATGTGTTGGTTGGCTACCCGCAATCCGACGTTACCTGGGCCAAGTCCGGCTATGGCAACTTCACTGGGTCGGTCGTGCACGGTGTTAGAAATACAATCGTGGCGCTAATAAAAGAATAGCACAAAATACAAGGTGCTCCCAGCGATTAACACTCCATATGGTAGGCGTCCCCACGTTCATATAGTTTCTGTCCAGGCAGGATGGAAGTCCGCTCTACCAAGTATCTCTAGCACCTTACGATCTATAGTTTCCTTTTCTGCAGCACTTCCCAATAAAATTTTATCTCTAAGGGACCTTTCTACCCTTTTTTTATAAAAATTTGTACCTGGTTTCTTTTCGTAAACTGTCTCATCATTGTCATATTTTACCATTTTGTCCTTGGTATTTTTATATATTTTCAATTTTGTCCTTTGTTAACTGACATTGTTTTTCTAGTTTTCTTTAAACTTTTAGTGACGCTTTTACCATTAATGTTATTACTTTATCATTCTACCCTCATATTTTTACTAAAAGACATTATTATCTTTCATTAAGTTAATTAATTATTTTTAATTATTCATTTTATGCCTAAAAGCACCGATTTGCCCCTAATTACTCTAATTTTACTGTTTAACCTTATTTAGCATCAAAATTTTACCGAATTGATACTAATATTTTTCTATAACCAAATTATTCCTAATATTTTATGAATATCAAATTTACCCCTAGTGACCTAAAAGACCATTTCACCTTTTTTTTTAATTTATTTACTTGTTTTAGTTACCGTTTTACTTTTAACTTTTACTATATCTTTTATTTAGGCCCAAAAATTTATTTTAATTACAATTTTGATCCAACTAATTTACATAATTACTAATTTACCTTTAATGACACTATGTTCAGAATTTTACTTTTTTTTTTAAATTCTATGTTTAACCCCTTTTTTTACCCGAAAATGACCATAACACCCTTTTTATTTTTACATACTTGTTTCATAGGATTAAAATCAGTTTTCTATCTTCTTTCTAACCCTATAACACGTCACTTTCCAGGTCTTTTAGGGACTAAATTTTTAGGAGTGCAGTTTTTTTCATTTTTACCTATTTTTAATGACATCTAAGGCTTGAAACTTAAACCCCAAGTATTCCAAATAATTTCAGTATTTTCATACAATTTCTGGAGACAAATAAGTTTCATATAATACTCAAATAATAAGTCAAAAATAGAGAAGTACCACCGAATTTTCATATTATAAAATTAAGCATAAAATCACCACAAAGTGACTTATATGAACACCAAATCAAGCACAAACATATTCTAACTATTCCTAACCTTTACCTCTCATTTAATTTAGTCACTAGACCTCCAAACACCAAAAAATAATCTAACAAATGCTGGAGTACATTTGAATATGGTGCAATTTTTTTCTTGGCTGAAAGTATCACAAAGAGTGTTGAAATTTGACCACTTTGAGCTTGAATTTGTGTAGCTCCTTAGGCGTGCTCTATATGGGCTTCAAGATGGGTTTTCTAGATACATAAGAGATCAAAAGTTCATCATGATCACAGCTGAAAAAATAGAAAAGAATAGAGAAGGAACAAGAGCTCATCTTGCTGAATTTTTGGTAAAACGCGAGAATTAGTGAAACGGGCAAGAAATTGCATTTGTATGGCTTAGACTTTTGAAGAACACATGAACACCAATAGAAAAACTACTAAAAATAAGGCTAAAATGCAGAGAAAATGTACATCATTTTCCTCTCTCTCTCTCTCTCTCTCTCTCTCTCTCTCTCTCTCTCAAGAGTTCGGTCAAAAAGGGTGATAAAAATACATAAGTGTGTCTAAAATTTGTGACCAATGTACCTTTAAATAAAAATTTAGAGTCTTACTGAATTTAAGATGGTAAAAGGCTGAAGAAAAATAAGAAGAAAAGGGGCTGAGATTGAGAGAGAAGGAGCGTGAGTTTGAGAGAGAATAATCAGCGTCATAATGATGTGTTTATCTAAAGTTAACTGTGATTAGTTACTCGTAGTTAAAAATACAGCAGAAATGGGTAAAAGTGATACTCTGTTGACCCTACGTCGTAAGGGTGACCGGGCACGTATAAATTTCCAGGTATGGATAGCCCCCAGTGAGTGATTTGAATGATGAGTGAATGTGAAATCTATGCATAGACTCATGGGATGCGCGATCGGAGACAGTCTAAGGTTTTCAGACTTGTTGAGTTGGTTGGATAACCAATAGATGAGCCTCATCAGCCATATGATAGGCATACATCATGTGCATTTGTTTGTTTTGATTACTATGCATTACCTGGGATTACCTAACTGAATATATACATCATGCTACCTATTATACTTGCTACTTGTACTATCTGCTTGTTACTTGTGCGTGAACTTGTTTGGTTGCTTGTTTCTACTGAATTATGGATGACGGAGGGACGGAGGAAGGGTGAAATGGTTTGATGTTTATGTTAGGTTTAAAATTGAGTAAGTTTAGGAATGTCTAGATTACTTACCCCTATTTATGGCTTTTTCTTAGAAAATTAAATTTTGCAATTATATGACGGAGTTCTAGGATTGCTTCTGGCATTCCCAAGACCTTATTTATTATACGCGTGGCACCTTTACCATGCTGAGAATCTCCGGTTCTCATCCCATACTGTGTTGTTGTTTTCATATGCAGGTCGAGAGGCTCCTCGCTAGGCGTCTGAATCTTTGTAGCGGAGTAGTCCCTGGGTTATTTTGGGTTTTCTGTTTGTATATATATGTACCTATGTACTTAGCTTGCTCTCCAAAAAACTTGTGTATTTTGTTCCTCATAGAGGCTGAGGGAGAGCTAGGGTCTTATTTTGTATTATGGCCATTTGGGATACCTATATATATGTAAATATTCTCCGGTCAGCCTTGGCTTCGCAGGCTGAGTCAGGAGCTAGTTTCACTGTATTATTGGCACTTTTGTGAGTCTTTCACTTATTCCTATCCATAACTTTTAGGTTTCTTAGCAAGCAAGTATTGCGCTTTTGTTTTGCGAAATTGTTTTACCCATTTTTCAAGGCTCCTAGTATATTATCTCTTTCCACTATTATATGTAAATATTTTCTGATTAGAGGTCTGTAACACCACACTACCTCTGTTCTACGACTTAAGCGTAAAACTCTGTGTAGTAGGTGTTACATTATGGTATCATAGCAGTTCGTTCCTATAGAGCCAGAGGACGGACTGATTATGCTTTTGTGCATTTTCTGTGTATGTGTCTATGTGCTATTAGGATATCTAACTGATATAAGTAGCATATATGTTTGTGAGCATGCATTTGGGACTCTTAAGCACTAAACTTGAGATATTGAGACTGATCACCTTAATATCAATTATTTGGTGTGAACAGGGACCAAATGTTGTCTCGCAAATCTGAGCGAGGTATTCAGAGGGAAAATCTTAGGACCGAACCGATGTAAGAACCTCGAGATAGAAGCTTGGGTGCTGGTACAAGCAACATAGGTCAATACTATAGGTCTATGACCCTTACTGAGTTTCTCAAGTGTGGTCCACCTCAGTTTAATGGAAATGGCAATGCGTTAGAGGCTAATCAGTGGTTTTTAGATGTGGAGAGATATTTATACACTCAACATGTTCCGGAAGTACAGTCCATGGAAATAGTGACCTACATGTTGTCGGGAGATGCTCAGAAGTGGTGGCAAGAGTTATGTCATACCTTGCAGGTGGAGCTAACAGATGTCCCTTGGAGTAGATTCAAGACAGAATTTTACGGAAAATATTTCTCACATGCACTTCGCATTGCAAAGGAGTTGGAGCTAATGCAGCTGAAGCAAAAGAATATGTCTGTTGCTGACTATACCCATGAATTCGACAACCTGTGTCGTCTCTCAAAAGTTTGTCAAGAAAATCCAGCCGACTATGAGGCGTGGAAGTGTGCTCAGTATGAGAAAGGACTTAGGAGAGACATCTTCAACTACGTGTATCTGCAAAGGTTAACGAATTTCACTGAATTGGTTAAGAAAAGTCAATTCGCAGAAAGTTACTCCATGAAGTGGGCGATGTTACAGGAAGGCTATGGAGAGACTACTCCAGATGAGCCGCATAGAGCCGGGCTAGGTGTATGCTACAAGTGCGGGAAGTCGGGGCATACAGTTGGAGACTGTCCACACAAGAAATGTCAGGATGCAGCCGAATCTGATTCTCAGACCCGAGGTAACCATGAACTAGCAGTTAAATTTTTAGCTACCTTGCATATCATTAATGTGTAATATCCATTTGCGAAGCATGACAAGTTTTAATGATCGTGGAGTCCGAGCCGATGATTAGTCGAAGACTATTAGTTGTTAAGATGGAACAATGCTTAGCTAACTTAGATGAGTGACTAGGTTCTTAAAGGATGTTGACCCTACGTCGTAAGGGTGATCGGGCACGTATAAATTTTCGAGTATGGATAGCTCCCAGTGAGTGATTTGAATGATGAATGAATGTGAAATCTATGCATAGACTCATGGGGATGCGCGACGGGGGACAGTCTAAGGTTTTCGGACTTGTCGGGTTGGATGAATAACCGACAGATGAGCTTCATCAGCCATAGGACAGGCATACATCATGTGCATTTGTTTGTTTTGATTTCTATACCTGGGATTGCTTAACTGAATATATACATCCTACTACCTGTTATACTTGCTACTTACACTATCTGCTTCTTACTTATGCGTGAACTTGTTTGGTTGCTTGTCTCTGCTTAATTATGGTCGGAGGAAGGGTGAAATAGTTTGGTGTTTATGTTAGGTTTAAAATTGAGTAAGTTTAGGAATGTCTAGATTACTTACCCCTATTTATGGCTTTTGCTTAGAAAATTAAGTTTTACAATTGTATGACGGAGTTCTAGGATTGCCTCTGGCATTCCTAGGACCTTATTTATTATACGCGTGACACCTTTACCATGTTGAGAACCTCCGGTTCTCATCCCATACTGTGTTGTTATTTTCAGATGCAGGTCGAGAGGCTCCTCGCTAGGCGTCTGGATCTTTGCAGTGGAGTAGTCACTGGATTATTTTAGGTTTACTGTTTGTATATATATGTACCTATGTACTTAGCTTGTTCTCCAAGAAACTTGTGTATTTTGTTCCTCATAGAGGCTGAGGGAGAGCTAGGGTCTTATTTTGTATATATAGGTATGTAAATATTCTTCGGCCAGCCTTGGCGTCGCAGGCTGAGTCAGGAGCTAGTTTCACTGTATTATTGGCACTCTTGTGACTCTTTCACTTATTCCTATCCATAACTTTTAGGTTTCTTAGCACGTAAGTAATTCTATTTTCCTGAGCATTGCGCTTTTCTTTTGCGAATTTGTTTTACCCGTTTTTCAATGCTCCTAGTATATTATCTCCTTCCACTATTATATGTAAATATTTTCTGATTAGAGGTCTGTAACACCACACTACCTCTGTTCTACGACTTAAGCGTTAAACTCTGTGTAGTAGGGTGTTACCAAATACTACTTAGAAATTCGGTTTGTGATAACTTTTACCGTATGGTGAATAATTAATGGATAAGATTTATTCTTAAAGAAATAAATTATGAATGGATAGCTAATATAAATCTTTGGACACAATTGCCTAGATAAAAATTATTTTTACCACTAGTTCCGAGGTTTTTTATTACTAGAGTTCTTCTCGACGCGTACAAAACCGTCATTAAAAGTATTTTTCCGGCTCAAAAAGTCTTTAATTAGAAAAATAAACCAATGGTAAAGTAATATTTACTATCTACTAGTCAAATTTGACTTAGAGGGATTAATTACCCTCATAAAGTCAAATTTGAGCTCATTAATTTGTTTTTTTCTATTTAATTTTTGTTTTTTTTAACCCTTGGGCCTGCCTCAATATTTCTTGTTGGACCATGGTTTTCGGAATTTGCAAGATAAATTTTAAAATAACTAGAAAAGTTTATTTACCGAAAATTGAGTTCTTACAACTAGAGCGTATCCTAATCCCCTACCTTCTGTGTTCTAGAGCCTCCTAGAATAAAAGATTTTATTGCCCGTATATCTAATCCAATGACTACGACATCAAAAGATTGATAGGGCTTTCACGAGTGGGTTGAGTAGGGACTCGAGAATGGAAATTTTAAGAATATGGGGCCATGAGTAAAAGAGGAGCGAACCAAAAAGAAACACCAAGTAGAAATAGGCTGACCAAGATGAGTCGTTCTCCAAAGAGGAAAGATCCCATAATCCAAATAGGCTAGAAGGAGATTGTTATATTCTGGAGATGGTTCCCAAAAAAAGAAAACCAAATCTCAAAGAATGCTAGAAATAATGCCTAAAGCATTACAAAGCATTCTCCTTATACCATCACATTTTCAGCAGTTGAATGTGATGAGTTTAGGATTTAAAATTAAAATTTTGGATCTAGAATTTAAGATTTAGAATTTAGAGTGATCAAACATGACGAAAGATGGCCAGTAGTGGTTGACTAGCAATGGTGGTGTTAAGAGGAAGGAAAAAAAGTAAAAATGAATAAAATGATAACTTGAAAAAAAGTGTTTTGTTATTTCATTTTTTGTTCTTTTATCTGAGGTTTTTTCTAGTCTAATCATTATTGGCGGAAAACATAGTTGTAAAAACAGACCGACCTGACCGATTGGACCGAAAAATTGATGAACCGATCACGGGTTCAGTTCGGGCAAGACATAGGACAAGATAAGGAAAAGAACCGGTAAAAACTGGTTTGACCCCTCCTAGCCTCCCAAATCCACTCTCATTCTCTCACTCTGAAAGTATGAAATGGGCCAAAGGGGAGAACACGGCGCCTCAACCTTCTCCTTCTCACTATGTGGTCGCTATTTCATTGCTAGTTTGTCCTGCGCCTTCACTGCTATTGCGTCATCTGTGCCTCTGTCGATGTTTGTTGTCTCCGTTCAGGCTACGTCGTCCCTGCGTCTTTACTGCATCCGCTAGCTCCTGCGCCTGCACTGTGCCATCTTTCCTTCCGTGTTTCACTCCTTTCCTTCTTTGTGATTTGAATGAATCCGTCAAAAAAAGCCAAACACAACACCTTGAAATTTGCAGCTTCAATCTCTCTCTCACTCTCGGCTTAGATCCCATGCCGATCTTCCTCAACTTCTGTCCCTGAGGTGGGTTTTTTTTTTAATTATTCTCTATTGATTTTATGAGTGTGTTTCTCCTGCAAAATGTACAACCATATATAATTTTGTGAGTATATCACAAAAGAAAACGTAGTTTTAGTTGAATAAAACAAAGATAAAATTGATTCTGATTATTGTTTTTCATGATTATGGCTATTTTTTTCCATGATTGTTACTGTTTAGGGTTGCTGTTTACAGTTGATTTGTTTTATATAGTTACTGTTTTGTGGTCTTATGGGAATGTTGATTATTGATTGATGCTGTTTTTTTAGAGATATGCATAATGTTGATTTATACCTTGCTTGATTGAAATATGCAATGGTTGGATAAGTTGTGAATTGATTTTTTTTTTATGATTGAAATATGCTGATTGATTTTGTGCATGGACTTCAATGTTACCTTGGTTATGTATAATTCGCTGGTGTTGATTGTGCAGATGCATATTTGGGATTTTTTTATTTTATTCCTCTTAAGAGAGTGAAATAAGAAGAATTAAGAGAAAATGAAATAAGAAGAAATAAAGAAGAAGCAGTAGAATATGGAGAAGAGGAAGAGGAAGAGTTTTGAATTATACAGAACTAATCAGAATAAAAATATACCAAAATTTCTTAACAAATATACATAAATTTCTTAGTTTTTACATCAAAATTTTGCTATAAAAACACAAAATTGTCTTTTCTTTTTAATGTTGCATTTTTTTTTCTTCTTTTTTTCTTGTTTCTTTCTTTCTTTTAGTTGAATAAATGTAAGTTTATAATCTTTCTAGTAATTTTGCAGCATTATGTATTTTTTTTCTTTGTTTAATTTTTTATTTTTATTCTTGTTAAGAGAGTAAAACAAGAAGAAACTTGAGAAGATAAAATAAAAAGAAAAAGATGAATAAGAAAAAAAGAAGATGATGATGAAAAAGAAGAAGAAGAAGCAGCAGAAGATGAGGAAAAGGAAGAGAAAGAGCTTTAAATTATCCAAAACTTATCAGAATAAAAATATACCAAAATTTATTAACAAATATACATAAATTTCTTAGTTTTTACACCGAAATTTTGCTACAAAAGCACAAAAATATCTTCTTTAATACTGTATTTTTTTCTTTCTTTTAGTTGAATGAATGTAGGTTTATCTTCTTTCTAGTAATTTTGAAACATTATATGTTTCTTCTTCTTTTTTGTTTGATTTTTTTATTCTTGTTAAGAGTATAAAACAAAAAAAATTGAGAAGGTAAAACAAGAAGAAAAAGATGAATATGAAAAAAAAGAAGATGATGATAAAAATGAAGTAGAAAAAGCAGTAGCAGAAGATGATGAGGAAAATAAAAAGTTTTGAGTTATGCCTAACTTATCAAAATAAAAATATACCAAAATTTATTAACAAATAACATAAATTTCTTGGTTTTTACACTGAAACTTTATTACAAAAGCATAAAAATGTCTTCTTTAATGCTGCATTTTTTCTTTCTTTCTTTTAGTTGAATGGATGTAGGTTCATTGTTTCTATTTTTGTTAAGAGAGAAAAACAAGAAGAAACTTGAGAAGGTAAAACAAGAAATAAAAGATGAATCAGAAAAAAAGAAGATGATGATGATGAAAGAGAAGAAGAAGAAGCCGTTGCAAGACCTACCTAGAGTAATTTATCACAGCCTAACACAAGTAGTTATGGAATGATTAACACTTTAGTACTGCGACATCTCATTAGCAAGTTAATGTGCAGGAATAATCGGATAAATTGTATGCTTTTTAGTCGGGTTGTAGATATAATATTCTCACTCATCTTGAAGAAGGAAAGGTTGGACCCTTCATCGGTGTCCTGAATTTTGGATTATGCAGAATTTATCAGAATAAAAATACACCAAAATTTTTTAACAAATACACATAAATTTCTTTGTTTTTACACCAAAATTGCTTAATGATTGTGACACACAAACTCAGTTTGAAAATAAACATACAAAAAAGACTGAATCATGAATAAAAACATATCCAAATTAATTTTGGATCAGACAACGTCATTAATATGACAAAAATTCAACGATAATGATAATAATAAAGACAATAACGATAAAGAAGAAGAAGAAGAAGAAGATGATGATGATGATGATGATGATGATGATGATGATGATGATGATGATGGAGAATGAGGAGAAGAAAAATGAATAAAAAAAAGAGAAAAGGAGGAGAAGAAGGTAATGATGGTGGTAGTGACAATAATAACGAAAGAAAAAAAGAGAAAGAAGAAGGAGAAGAAAAAATAGCAACTGAGATAATAATAAGAAGAAGAATAATAAGAAAAAGAGAAGGAAAAGGAAACGGAGAAGGAGAAACGAATGGAAGAAGAAAAAGGAGAAGGAGAAGAAGGAAAGATGAAGGTGCGTGATTTAAAAAGTAATTATAACAATCTGGTTAGATTTAGTTAAATATTTTATTTAGATGTAGACTTTTATTTAATAAAATTTGCATAAAAAATAAGGTTGATACATGCTTTAAATGTTCGAGATATGAAGAGTTCAAATATTATTTAGAATATATTAGTTTACATTTTTAGAATATTTTAATTTAATTTGATGTATTTTGATTTTATTTATTTAATTACTAGATTGGGCCTTATGTTTATGGACTTCGAGTTTTCTATATTTTAACCTAATAAGAGGTTATAAATACCTCATAAACTAAGGTAGTCGTAGTATAGAATGATTTAGAGGTTTCAAAACCCTTTTTTGGTTTCGTGATGAAACCATGATGTGGACAATTGATGTTGAGGAGTCCCTCTCTTGTTGTATCGGAGAATTGGGTAGAAGGTTGAGGAGTCCCTTCGATTCAATTTCCAAACTATGGCGTTGACAAGTTAGGTTGATGAGTCCCTTTCTTGTTGTGTCAAGAAATTGGGTAGAAAGTAGAGTGATTCTTTTTGTACTCAATTTCAATCTATCTTTTTTATTTTTATTTCAATTTCAATGTATCTTTTTTATTCAGTTTGAATCCTTATCTTCTTGTTTATCTTTTATTTCTTTATCATTTGGTATCAAAGCTCAGGTATTAGATTAATTCTTATTAATCTATATATGTTCTTCTTTTATCATAAAAAAAAGTGTCCAGTGTCTGTCGTGTCTTTCTTTAAATTCTTGTGTTCTTATTTTTCGTTTACGTTTCATTATTGTTTAAAAAAATATAAAAAAAACATCAGTGTAGAAAAAAAGAGAAAAAAATACAAAAAAGAAGAAAAAAAGAAAAAAGAAAAAAAAGTATCTTTCTGTAATTATTGTTCTTTTCATATACTATTTTTTTCACCTACAAGATTCGAGGACAAATCTTTTTTGAAGAGGAGGAGAATGATGCGTACTTTAAATGTTCGAGATATGAAGAGTTCAAGTATTATTTAGAAGATATTAGTTTACATTTTTAGAATATTTTAATTTAATTTGATGTATTTTGATTTTGTTTATTTAATTACTAGATTGGACCTTATGTTTATGGGCTTAGGGTTTTCTATATTTTAACCTAATAAGAGGTTATAAATACCTCATAAACTAGGGTAGTCGTAGTATAGAATGATTTAGAGGTTTCAAAACTTTTTTTTGGTTTCGTAATGAACTCATGATGTGGACAATTGAAGTTGAGGAGTCCCTCTCTTATTGCATCGAGAGAAATTGGGTAAAAGGTTGAGGAGTCCCTTCGATTCAATTTCCAAACTATGACATTTATAAGTTAGGTTGAGGAGTCCCTTTTCTTGTTGCATCAAGAAATTGGGTAGAAAGTAGAATGATTCTTTTTGTACTCAATTTCAATCTATTCTTTTTATTTTTATTTCAATTTCAATATATCTTTTTTAATCAGTTTGAATCCTTATCTTTTTGTTTATCTTTTATTTTTTTATACT
>NC_029785.2:12773810-12779934 GCF_000816755.2 Arachis ipaensis
ATATAATAAAATGAAAACAAAAAATAATTTTATAAAATTGATCAAAAATAATAAAAAAAATAAAACAATCTTCTAATAAATTTTTTGTTAAAAATTTAAATTTTAGACAAATAAAAAAATTGGTATTAGAGTCAAAGTAACGATTTTAAGAATATAACAATAATTTTTAATAAAAAATAACACTTTTAATTTATATTGCGTGTCAAAATCTAATACATGATAATCTATTCAATTGACGTTATCAAACGTCTTTATTTAAAGACATTTAAATGTCTTTGTTCGAGTCTCCGCCTTTCAAAAAATGTTACTAAAATGAATTTTATTGTTAAACAATATTTTTTTGAAAAGAGTTGCTTAAAAGAAGTGTTACCAAACTATTTTAAAAAATCGAGACTTAATTTTAACAATATTTATATAGTCACCGTAATCACCATAGTATAGTCATACCAAAAAAATTTTTTTGTGACTAAACAGAAAAGAAAGAGAAAATAGAGACAAAACTAAATTAATTTGCTAGATTCATATCTAAATCTATTAGATGTTGAAACTTACTCCATAGTTGACTCCAATTCGAATAAATGTCCGTGCCAGACACTACTAGAAAACTTTTTCTTTTCGCTGATCGTAACTCCTTAGCAAGTGATAGCTGTTTCTGTCACAGTGGTATTGAAATTTTTATCAAAACTGTATGTTTCTAGGGGACACATTCCATTGTAAAATATTTTGGTGGGCAAGTTTCATCTAGCTCATCATTTAATCAACCACTAGGCAATGCATTTGATGAAGTTGTACCATCATCTCCGTCAGGTTTTTCATCATCCAGTTGTATTAATTATGAATTATTTGTTCTCCTATATTGATTCTACTCTATTTGATGGGTGTTATATGCTTAGCAGGTAGTGAAAATTGTTCAGGATTAATTTCCTATGAATTACAGCAAAATTATCCTGAAGGAGATACGAATATTAAGAATTTAGAGGCTTGTTTGTATGAACAGGTTTGTCAAAACAAGCATACATCATAATCTTGTTTAGTTCTCATTTTAGTCAGTTTCCTTAATGGAGTAACCTAGTAATGCTATGTTTATGTATTAAGTTGGCACCATCCTGTCCAAAAAAAAAAAGATAGTATTGTGTAACACCACCTATAATGGATTTCATAGACAAACATGGTAGAAAGGATTTCCCTCGAATGAGTTCATGACCTAATTTAGCACATGTTTTTCCACTCGAATAATATAATATACATAACTGACTAAGTTAATCGGTAATCTCTAACTCACTATTTTGTACTGTTATTCTGAAATTTATAGCTTTTGAACATAGGACATTAGGAATTGACTCAAGGTTTAAATCTTGCTTTTTGAGCAGCAAGAGGGTTGGTTTCTAGGGATCAATTATTGTCTAGTATAAACAAATCTGATCATGCTCTATATAAACATATTAAGTTAGCGAAAAGCTTTAACTTGCTCTGTTGGCATTTGATGAATTGATCGCAAATTTGATTATGGGTTTAAAGGCTATTGAAGTGAGCATGGAAGTTAATTCTTGGGCTGAAAAGGAGACAAATGGCCTCATTAAGGAGGTCCTTCCAGCCGAGTCAGTTGACGGCTCAACCAGGCTCATCTTTGCAAATGCAATATACTTCAAAGGTGCATGGAATGAGAAGTTTGATGCACAAATGTCAAAGGACCACGACTTTCACCTTCTGGATGGAAGCTCGGTTAAAGCCCTCTTCATGGTCAGCTATAAGAGACAGTTAATTAGTGCTTTTGATGGTTTCAAAGTGCTTGGCCTTCCTTACAAGTAGGGAGAAGATAAGCGCCATTTCTCCATGTACATGGTCCTTCCTGATGCAATGGATGGGGTGTCAGCTTTGCTTGAGAAGGTGAGTTTTGAAAGCGGTTTCTTGGAACGCAAGCTTCCTCATCAAAAAGTGTTAGTAGGTGACTTCAGGATCCCAAAAGTCCATATTTCTTTTGAGTTAGAAGCTTCGAATGTATTGAAGGAGCTAGGAGTGGTGTTGCCTTTCAAAGGTGGAGATTTGACAGAAATGGTGAATTCTTTTGTGAGTCAAAATCTGTATGTTTTCAGCATATATCACAAGTCATTTGTTGAAGTAAATGAGGACGGAACTGAAGCTGCTGCAGCTAGTGTCGTGACCATGAAATTGACTGGTAGTGTCCGATTTCCAACCAGGATAGACTTTGTAGCTGATCACCCATTCTTGTTCCTCATCAGAGAAGATCTGACTGGAACTGTCCTCTTTATTGGGTAGGTGCTCAATCCTCTTACGAACTGATGTTAGTAGTCTCACGTGAGACAAAGATATTACTACATACTAGTGATTAGAGGGTGTTTCGCCCTTGTTCTGCTCTCATGTTTCTATTATGATCCAAGATTTGTGACTCTTTGACATGTATTAGTAATTAGATATACAAACGGGTGGTATAATTGTTTCAGATTTCATTTTTATGTTTGACCTCTAATACTTGAGTGCCGTTAAAGTGTGTTTAAAAGAAACTTGTTTATATTTTCTATCAGAGGCCTTTTCCTTAGTATCTTTATCTTTTGTAACTTAATGATTTCTTGGATCATGGTCTAAATCAGTTACTTTGAATTGCAGATCCTTAAATTCCAACAGCTTCATTGGGAGGATTCCACATTCTATTGGTAATCTATCGAACCTATATTGGTTAGATTTAGCTGACAATGAGCTTCAACGACCTATACCAATTTCTAATGGCAGTGTACCTAGTCTTGATAATTTGCACCATGCCAAACATTTGTGAGTCAACTCTTTTATTTTCTGCAATAAATGGCTTACTACTTTTATGTAGAAAAATCCATCTAATACATGTTACATGCAGTCATCTTGGGAAGAATAATCTCTCAGGCAATATTCCTCCTCAACTTTTTAGCTCGGAAATGGCTCTGATTCATCTGTAAGAATTCTTCTAATTTTTTTTCATATAGTGTCTGCCTTTGGGATCCAATTCTTCAGTGATTAATTTTAGGTGTTGCCAAAATTATTTAGCCACCATAGCCGCTGTAGGCATAGGCACCATAGGCTCTCATATAAATTCAAAATTTTCAGGTATCATGATGTGTAACAACATAATTGTGCCTTCTTTCCTTTTTCCCCCCTTTTTTTGGGGTGTGCGATTTGTAAATTATTGGATTTAAAGTTTTTCTTGGTGACAGTTGCTATTTTTTGGCAGTCTCAATACATCAAAGAGAGAATATGATTATTATCCCACTATTGGAAAGAATTGAATGATGATGTTGACTCCATTTCTGTCACATGCAACAACAATTCTTGGTCGTAAAATTCAGCAGCCTACCATTCCACACTTCCTAACAGATCTTATTATATACCTTGAACTACTTCTTTCTCTCATTGTCTTCTGTGTTTGTTTCTCTAAACAGCAAAACAATGTTACTAAGAAGCTCCTCCGCACCAATACCAACCTCGTTCATACCCCCATTCTAGGGAACCATCCTCCCCTGAAGCAGAAAGGGTTCTTCAATTTTCTAGAACAAGATCGTTTGCCAGTCCAAGACAAAACTTGCCTGACTCATCAAATCATCGAAGCCCAACAAAGCACGACAACAAGAGTCGCTGATAGGGTGATAGATGCTCTAAACAAAAACAGTGAAATGGTATGTATATTGAATAGAGTAATTACGCCAGAAATACAAGTTTAGAGTTCAAAATTAATTAAGAACAATCAGAAGAAAATCAAGCTCATTAGTGACTTGAGCTCTAAGAACAGAAACAAGATAGAGTTCTTTAGTGTAACAGTAATTACGCAAAAATTGAAGAAAATAGGAAAATCAGAATCCGCCGAATCAGGTTGCAACAGTGGGAAGAATCCATAACCTGAGAGATGAAAATGGGAATCAGCACAGGAAATGGAAGATAACTGAATAGGAAATTAGAAGGGAAATTTCTATGTAGCAGCTGAATGAGAGTGACCAAGCAAAGAAAGAGGGTTGAGAGAGAAGAAAGAAGAAAATACCACAATACGCCTAGTGCCTGAAATCCCTCAACAGCCTGCTATTTGACCTCTTTCTCACGCTTCTTCTGAGGCCCTGAATTTGAGGATCTGCTGCCATCTGTCCCGAGTTAGTTGCAACCTCTTTTGCTGACGTTGCAAGCCTCTCATTTCCTTCCTTGCATTTAGCTATACTCGTATCATTACTCTCCCCATCAAGACCAACCTTGTCCTCAAGGTTGAATTCTGGAAATAACTTGATGAATTGGGCAGTATCCTCCCAAGAGTTATCTGTCAAACCATCCTAGCCCCATTGTACCAAGATTTGAGACACAACTTGATCACCCCTTTTAATTGAACGAGTCTGCAGTATTTTGCAAGGTTCTAAAACCGGTCCTGCATCTGTAGTAGTTAACGATAGAGAAAAATATGGTGAGGTTCCTTCACCCCGAAATGGTTTTAAGGCTGAGATATGAAACACATTATGAATACGTGCTTCCAGTGACAACTCCAAATGGTATGCCACATCACTCAACTTCTTTACTATAGGGAATGGTCCAAAATATCTTAATCCAATCTTCTGATGCTTTCTCAAAGCCACTGACTGCTGGCGATAGGGCTGCAGCTTAACCAGCACTAAATCGCCTTCACTAAATTCATAATGTCTTCTACTCTTGTCAGCAACCTGCTTCATATACTGCTGTGATCTTTCTAAATTAAACTTTAATGTGTCTAGCAGTTGATCACGGTCCTCCAATAGCTCTTGTAGGGAGGAATCATCTTGAGCTGAAAACTCATAGCGAGCTAACGTAGGAGGTTCTCAGCCATACAATGCCTTAAATGGAGTCATTTTAATGCTGTTGTGCCAAGAAGTATTATACAAATATTCTGCCCATGGAAGAAGAGTAACCCAACGCTTTGGATTATCAGAACAAAAGCAACGTAGATACATCTCCAATGTCCTATTACATACCTCACTCTGCCCATCCGTTTGTGAATGATAAGCGGAACTCATTGCTAATGTGGTTCCTTGACTTCGAAATAGGTGCTGCCAGAATTTGCTGATGAAAACCCGATCTCGATCAGAAACAATAGAACTTGGAAAACCATGAAGCTTAACCACATTGTTGATAAATATATCTGCCACTGATTTGTTATTGAAATCATGTTTTAAAGGAATAAAATGAGCGTATTTGGTTAATTCTAGCATGTCATATATGTGAAAAAAGAAATTCAGAATCAGGGGGTTCGTAGCAAAAGCAAAGAGATGTGGTATTGCAGTATTTGTCCTATATGTGCAAATAAGAATCAGGCAGATCTTTACTCAGAGTAGAATAGAAACCTAAAGCCCGAAGATTGGCATTCCATTGCTGTCATCTTATATGTATATGGTTACAATTATCTACGTTCCCAATGTGCCTATGATGTAGCACCAGGAGGACTATTAGCTTACTCGGATAGATAGATAGATAGATAGATAAAAATATCGAAAAAGTAAATAGAAAAAATATTAGAAATTTCTCTTTCTCTTACCGTGATCTACAAAAAAGTAGACTTTGGAGTTCTTTTTAACTGAAAGAAAGGAAAATAGAACAAAAACGACACTAAAAGAAAAAATCTTGAAATAAGATTCAAATAGCCCCTAATAACCAACGAATGGCAAGTGCTTTTCCTTGTGTGGATCCTATTTCAATGGGAACTTAATGAGTAGATCCGCCTACACATAAAATTGAAGGTACCAAAAATTCCTAGAGGCATACCATCCGAAAAGCTTCTTTGACCAAAAACAAATACAAGTCAGTCCATAGGAGTCACAATTTAATTGATCTTCGGTTTGTAATCCGAAGTTAAAGCCTTGTTCTTTGGAAGATCTATCTCGTGTCTGGTACTGCATGGTTCCACCCTGCAAGAACTCCGAATCATTCTCTTGAAGCTCATAAAAGATAGGGTAGAGGTATGACAGTTATTATATGAGGTCTACCCACACCACCATTGCGTATTGTTATTTATTGGATATAGAATAAAATAGATCCACTTCTTTTTGTTCCTACTGAATAGAATTGTTCCATTTTTCCTAAAAACATCCAATTTCTACTCCATCCGACTAGTTCCGGGTTCGAGTCTCGG
>NC_029785.2:12780999-12790678 GCF_000816755.2 Arachis ipaensis
ATATGTCGAACTATCAACTACCATCATAATTACTAAATTTCCTGCTGCCAGTGGTAATGCTGTGATAAAATCCATTGCAATATCCTCCCAAACCTGTGAGGGAACTGGTAATGGTTTGAGTAACCCCGCCGGGGCCTTGGTGTCCACCTTAGCTTGCTGACAAACACAACAGTTTAGAACATAACGCCTAATGTCTTGCTGCATGTTGGGCCAATAGAAGATTGAACAAATTCGCTCCACGGTCTTTGCTATGCTAGCATGACCTCCAATAACACTATCATGGTACTCATGCAAAATTTTAGGTATCAAAAAGCTATTTGTAGGTATCACTAATTTGTTCCTCCACAAAATAAGGTCATTATGGACTGAGTAATTTAAATCCCCCAAAGTATGATTACTACACTTTTCTATCAGTACTTGAAGATCAGGATTTTGAGCTAAATCCTTCTTCAACTGCCTCAGCCAATCAACTCGTGGTGTGGACCAAGCCCCAAGGAAACTCTTCGAAAGGGCATCTGCAGCCACATTCTCAGCACCAGATTTGTAGTGAATCTCGAAGTCATATCCCAATAGCTTGTGCATCCATTTGTGTTGTTCTGGAGTGTGTAGGTCCTGTTCAAGCAGCGCCTTAAGGCTCTGATGATCTGTACGCAATACAAATTTCTTTCCTAGTAAATAATGTCGAAATTTCACCAACGCTTCAGTGATGGCATAAAATTCCCAAACATAAGCTGATTGTTTCTGCAGAGTTGGGAGAAGCTTCTTGGAAAAGAATGCTATTGGATGTTTTTGCTGCAATAGAACTGCACCTATTCCCGAACCCAAGGCATCAGTTTCAACCACAAATGGTAGATCAAAATTTGGCAATTGCAGCACAGGTTTTGAGCATATAGCCTTTTGAAGTTGAGCGAAAGCCTTAGAAGCTTCTGTACTCCATACAAAAGCATGCTTCTTTAGCAGATCTGTTAAAGGGGAAGCCAAGGAAGCGTATCCTTTAATGAATCTTCTGTAGTATCCAGTAAGGCCAAGGAACCCTCTAAGATGTTTAACATTGGTGGGCTGTGGCCAATCCATAACAGCCTGCACTTTAGCCATTTCCATATGTACTCCACCTCCCCTTATCGTATGTCCCAAGTAATCCACTTCGAATGAGCCAAAAATACACTTGGATAGTTTGGCAAAGAGAGACTCCTGTTGCAACAGCTTTAAGACCACTTCCAAATGCTCAAGATGCTTAGTAAAGCCATCACTATAGATTAGTATATCATCAAAGAAGACAAGCACGAATTTTCGAAGGTAAGGCTTAAACACCTCGTTCATTAAGCTCTGAAATGTAGTAGGAGCATTGGTGAGGCCGAATGGCATAACCAACCATTCATATAATCCTTGATGAGTCTGAAAAGCAGTCTTGAATCTATCATCAGGGTTGACTAGTATTTGGTGATAGCCAGAATGTAAATCCAATTTGGAAAAGATATTAGCCCCAAATAATTCATCTAAGAGTTCATCTACAGTAGGAATTGGAAATCCATCCTTTACAGTGATGGCATTTAAAGCTCTATAGTCTGTGCAAAATCTCCACGTGCCATCATTTTTCTTAACCAAGATAATTGGTGAAGAGAACGGACTCTTACTAGGCAGTATTATACCCTCCTGCAGCATCTCATTCACCATTGATTCTATCTGAGACTTCAAATGATGAGGGTAACGGTAAGGGCAAGCCTTCACTAGTTCAGCACCCTTAATTAAAGGAATTGCATGATCTTGTGACCTCTGAGGGGGTAAACCCGAAGGCACATTGAATACACCCGCATATTGCTGAAGTAATTTGCCCAAAGCTGGGTTAAGCGAATCGGGTAATTGCAATAGTGGAGTTGCAGGCACCGTCGAATGCTGGACCTCCAAGGTAAACATCTCAGCTAGTGTATCAGTAGAGAGCATTCGCCTAATATGATGGAACTGAGCCTGTGACGAAGGAGCTGATTTGTACCCTTGAATTGTGATAAATTTTCCATCATGCATAAACCTCAAAAAAAAAAAAAGAATCATAGTCAGCAATGTGAGCTTTAAGAGATTCTAACCAATTGGATCCAATGACCAACTCACCCCCTGCAACATGAAGAACAAAGACCTCAGGGATGCTGATAGTATTGCCCAATATAGTGATGTCCAAACTGGAAATCACGCCTTTCACCGGCAGAATTTGAAAATTACTAACCATGACCTTAATACCAGGAGTAGGTTCAATTGGTAAGTTCAGAAACTTGGCAATACGGGGTTGGATAAAGCAATCCGAACTCCCCCCATCCAATAACGTGTGCACCTCATGTCCATTAATAACAGCAGTGAATCTGATCATAGCAGGTCCCCTAGTGCCATGCATGGCATTGTAAGAGAGATGATGGACAGCAACCTCCTGTTCTAGAGCCTCCAAAGTAAGATCAACATTAGTGTCATCTATAGTTTCAGGGTCAGCATCAATAGAATCATCCAATTCAAGGTGAAGTTACAGGTATTGTTTATTGGCGCAGCGATGAGTAGCTGAAAATTTCTCATCACACCAATAACACAAACCCTTATCCCTCTTATTCTGTATCTCGGCAGGGGAAAGCCTCCGAACCGAATTCTTCGATGGTGGTAAAGCTGAGCAAGGCGCAGGAGTAGGAAGAAGAGGTGGAAGAGGACTCTTCGGTAGACTGCGATTTTGCTGGGAACTCGAGTAAGAAGGATTCACCGAGCGAGGTTGGGACGTAAGGTGGTTCTTGGAATCGAAGCAAACTTCTCCTCCTGCATTCTAGCCAAAGTCAAGGCACGCATCAACGAAGGAGGGCACTGAGCCTTCACCTCTCTGCGAATATCAGCTCGTAACCCACCAATAAAACAATCCTTCAAAGCCTCAGGAGATTCAATATGAGATCGATTAGCCAAGGCAACAAAAGCAGCGTAATATTCACCCACAATACCTTGCTGCTGCAATTTGAAAAGGAGTTCTCTAGGCAATTCGAAAAGAGAAGGGCCAAACTCCAATTCAATTTCTCTCTTCAACTATGTCCAAGAACGAAATTGGGCCGATCGTTGAGACATTTGAAACCACGGAATCGTAGGCCCGACCATGTGTATTGCAGCGATCCCAATTTATTCATCATCTGGCACTTTGAAAAACTCAAAGTATTGATCCATGGAGAATATCCACCCCAGAGCATCTGTGCCATCAAACTTGGGCAAATCAAACTTTACTCGGCTATGCTGAGCCAATCGATTCACATTATCCACCCCATGACCAGAGTTCGAACCATGGGAGAAACCCCTCGATGGAGAGCGAGATCAAGATTGTTCCTGCATGATTTGCGTCAACGAGGATTGAATGGCGTCAAACTTCAAGCTCGTAGTCTCTGTGGCTCTCGCGCGTTCAGCGCGAGTCTCATCTAAGACCTCCTCGATGCGCTGACCCAAGCGTTTCAGCTCTACCTCCAAAGTTTTGAGCCTCGTGTTTTCTGCCATGGCACGATGAAAGCACCAAATGATAGGGTGATAAATGCTCTAAACAAAAACAGTGAAATGGTATGTATATTGAATAGAGTAATTACGCCAGAAATACAAGTTTAGAGTTCAAAATTAATTAAGAACAATCAGAAGGAAATCAAGCTCATCAGTGACTTGAGCTCTAAGAACAGAAATAAGATAGAGTTCTTTAGTGTAACAGTAATTGCACAAAAATTGAAGAAAATAGGGAAATCAGAATCCGCCGAATCAGGTTGCAGCAGTGGGAAGAATCCATAACCTGAGAGATGAAAATAGGAATCAGCACAGGAAAGGAAAGATAACTGAATAGGAAATTAGAAGGGAAATTTCCATGTAGCAGCTGAATGAGAGTGACCAAAGAAAGAGGGTTGAGAGAGAAGAAAGAAGAAAATACCACAATACGCCTAGTGCCTGAAATCTCTCAACAGCCTGCTATTTGACCTCTTTCTCACGCTTCTTCTGAGGCCCTGAATTTGAGGATCTGCTGCCATCTGTCCCGAGTTAGTTGCAACCTCTTTTGTTGACGTTGCAAACCTCTCACTTCCTTCCTTGCATTTAGTTATACTCGTATCAGTCGCATACCACGTAGTAACGTGCTCAAGAGTCAGCATGGTACCAAGATCAAAGAAAGTGACCAAGTGATTCACACAATAAAAGGGAAACCTTCAATCAGAGAACTCTTCTCAATCTCAGGTTTAGATAGGTAAGTCATAGTAGAATATGATGAAGATGGTGGTGAAGAGAAGAAGAGAGGTAATAGGGGAGTGATGGTGGCAAGATATGTGGTGGCAGTGGAAGAGTCCCAGATGGAGGTGGCTTGAAATCAGATAAGACTGATGCTTATTACCAAACCATGATTCAAGCTAACCCCAACAATACGCTTCTGCTTGGAAATTATGCCAAGTTCTTAAAAGAGGTAAAGCTTGTTTTTGAAACTTATCAATACATGGAAGATCTAAGAAAACTATTGTGCTCTGTCTATGAATGGTTCACTGATATTCAATTTGCAAATATAGGTTCGTAGAGATTATCCTAAAGCCGAGGAGTATCTTGAAAGAGCCATTTTGGCTAATCCTGGTGATGCAACTGTTTTGTCACTCTGCCGATTTAATTTGGCAAATAGAGAAGGATGCTGATCGTGCTGAGGGCTATTTTGATCAAGCTGTTAAAAGCGCCCCTGATGATTGGTAAGATATATACCACTATTTCAGCACATGGATGATCTGGTCTTAAAGAACATTTGTGACCGTGTGAGGAAAGCTGGGATGATGAAAAAGAAGCAGTAGCAGCAGAAAATTGTTCAAATGAGTTAGGAAATTGAATAGGAGTTGCTTGTAACATAGTTCTTTTAATTTACTAGTATGAGAAAAATTATTTAGAGCCCTTTGGATACCCATTAACTTTTAATTTACTCAATACACTTTGTTGATGTATGGTTGTTATTTATTATTATAGTTGATGTATCAATACACTTTGTTTATGTTTTGAATTATATTGACTTGTTTGTTTATAGTATTTTCCTTTTAGTTTGATAATACGATGAATTTGTTTATTTTTTGAAATATTATAAATATTCGAATATAAATTAGATAAAAAATTGTATTAAATTTATATTTATTTTGTATGAAAACAAGCTTATTTTGTAATTAGAAAAATAAAAAAAATTATTTTACCTTATTGATGGATTTACAGACAGATTTTCTGTCTGTAATCAGAGTGGGAGATGATTTTCCAAAGTTCAAAAATCTGTCGGAAAATCCGTCTGTAATTACAGACGAAAAATCCGTCTGAAAATCTGTCTGTAATTACAGACGGAAAATCCGTCTGAAAATTCGTCTGTAATTACAGACAGAAAATTCGTCAGAAAGTTCGTCGCCTTCGGGAAATCGATGGAGAATTTACAGAGGAAAAATCCGTCGGTAACTAGTAAAAATCCGTCGGTATTTCGTCGGTAACCAAAAATCCGTCTATAATAAAGACTAAATCTGTCTGTATTAAGCCATTTTCTAGTTGTAAGAAGCAACTGCTTTAGCCATACAATCTGCAACACTATTCGCATTCCTCTGAATTAAAAGAATAGAGACTCTCTAATTCCAATTCATAACCTCCTGTATATGCTTTGTCAAATCCCATTCCGGAATATCATTACCAAGCATTCTTTGGTTTACCAAGAAAAGGGCTTCTAAACAGTCTGTTTCACAAATAACCTCACGAAATCTACTATTCCAAACTAGAAGTAAACCTCTCCAAATCGCATACAATTCAGCAAAAAGAACACTGCACATTTCAACTTTCCAGTGCAACCTTTTAACCAGCCAACATCCATCAGAATTGCGAATAATACAACCAAAACTAGCATAGCCAAAAGGAACAAAACAACTAGCATTACAAGTCAATTTAACATAATGAATGGGAGGTTGAACCCAATGCAAACAAATTGAACGAGGAGACAAAGATTGATTCATAGTAAAAATGGTGTAGAACTCCCTTACTGAACTACGAATCAAACTCACTACTTTACTAGAACTCCAAGAGTCATCTGTATTAAATAAGTCATGATTCTTGCTTCTCCAAATCCACCAGATGGTCGAGAAGAAAAGAAAAACATCTCCACTCTTGCACCTCTGTAGAGCCAATCATGTAAATCCGAGTTATCTGAGTACAGGCCTAAAAGGTTCCAGACCTCCTTAGCACTGGGACACTCTCGAAGACAATGAAGTATGGATTTAGAACCACTCTGACACTGATGACAAGTGCTAAATAAAACTAAGCCACGATCCAATCGAAACTCCGCTGTAGGAATAGCATTATGAAGACTGAGCCAAATCAAGAACTTGTACTTCTTAGGAATATGCAATCACCATACCCACGACCAATTATCACGCTCATTCCAGTCAAACTTTCTTTTGGCTAACCAATTGTATCCACTCCTAACTGAGTAGAGTCTAAAAGATGCCACACTCCACGCCCAACCCGAACTCTTCCCAGCATTTAAATCCAGATTATAAGCATTCAAACACTGTCTGACATCTTCTGGAATGTTAGAAAAAACATCATGGAGATTCCATTTGCCATCTTTCCAAACATCTCTAATAGTTAAATCAGAGTTAGATATATGAATAAAAGAGACATCTTGAGCAATTGGGCCCTCAATACTCCACTTGTCAAACCAAAAAGATTAATCAAGTGACCCAACGCACCAAGAGAAGGTATCCTTAAGTGTATCAAAAGCCTTTGAGATATTCTTCCAAACATGAGAAACGTTGTAAGGAACAGGGCCATCTAAAACTCCCTCATTCTTCAGATATTTCGCCCTCAATAGAGCAACCCAAGACTTGTCCTGACAATAAAAAAATTGCCAAACCAGTTTACCAAGTAAAGATATATTAGTATATGCAGGATCTCTAACACACAGGCTACCAAATTTCTTTGGAGTGACCACCATTCCTCCAATTAACAAGAGAAAGACCTCCGCCATCAACTTGACCCTTCCAAAGGAACTGTCTCATCATAGAAGACAATTTATCGCAAACCCAATTTAGAAAATAAGATACCTGCATATGATAGAAAGGAATGGATGCTGCAACAGAATTGATTAAGAAAAGTCTCCCTATTTTATTTAGAAATCATACCAGAATTAAATATGTATGTATGTATATAACCACTAGTTGTTAGTTCACTAGTCTGCTTAAGTAAGTGTCAATGATTCGAATCATAACTTGTGCATAGAATCAACGGCAAACACTTAGATGGAACTAGGGATGGCAATGAGTCTCCATAGGAGCGAAGACCCCCCGTCCTCCATCCCTGCCCATCCCACTACAGGTCCCCGTTTATTTCTTTCTGTGGCCCGCAGATATCTATGGATAATTGGATATTATTAAATTTTAATTTTTTTAAAAATAATTAACACAACTATAATAAAATCTTATATAATTCAACTAAATATATCAAATCAAACATAATTTTAACATAATAATATAGACATAAAATTTTCAACATATAAATTAAAATAAAATGAATTAGAGTTACTTACATAACTTATATATATAAAAACATGTAAGTAACTTTTTTTTCATGAAATTTTTGCAGATTTTCGTGAGGCAAGTATCTCAATCTCCACTCCTGTTCTTATTTATTTGTGAGAGCAGGTCTCCATTCCCATAGAAATTTCGCAGGTCCTGTTAACCTCTTGCCATTTCTAAATAAAACTAAATCCGCGATGAATTAATACTTGTTTCGTTTGGTTGGAGTTCATTTTTCTCTTTTCAATTGTTATATATTAATTTTCTAATAATAAATGAATTATAAAATATTTTTTTATAAAAATCCTGATATAATATTGTAATATCAATTTATCTTTTTTCTATCGCAGATCTGAACTCCATTTAAAGATTTACTATTACTGCATCCACATCCACATGTTGAGATTTAAATCCCTAATAAGTTGCTTATAAGACCACCTTTTCTTATTTATATAATTATATCAAACAAACCAAGTATAACTAGTCTTAAAATGCACATTAAATATAATGCATCACCCTACTAGTTGAGACTTTCTCTCTTGAATACGAGGTCGATCCGTTAGGTGATTGCATCAACAATGTCATTTATGAGGCCAGCCCCACCAAAAGAAATTCTCGGTTGCCGTTGAGAGGAAGAAAATAAATAAAAAAATGAAAAGAAAAGAAAAGAGAAACATAAATAGAAAGGAAGTGAAGAAAAGAAGTAAGAGTTAGTTCTAGTGGTTGTTTGTCATATTGAGGAGAGTGGCTAAGTGGCAATAATGGAAATTAACGGGGAATTTTTAGAAGAAAGCGTGAGAGAGTTGAGGCAATATTTCAGAAGTGGAAGCACAAGAAGCGTTACATGGAGGAAGAACCAGCTCACAGCTCTTCTTGATCTTGTTCACAAGAATGAAGATGCCATATCTGAATCTCTTTACCAAGATCTTGGGAAGCATCCTGTTGAAGCTTTCCGCGATGAGGTTAATTAATAAATTGATGAATTTATTATCAAGTTTTACGGCTTATTTTTGCTATTTAAGTTTAACGTTTTTGAGTTCGATAACTACTTTTAAAAACAAGAGGAAAAAAAATATAAAAGACAGGGTAGTTAGTCAAATGTTTTTTATATTTTTTGAAATTTTATATTAAAAAAAATTCAGTAAAAGATTTTTATCGTAAAACAGTTCAATGAACCAATGTTTCAGGTATATAATTGAAATTAGTAATTAAAATCACTGAAAGTCTAAAACACTTAAAAATGTTTCTAAGTATTTTTATATATTCACTTTACAGCAGATAATGATTCGTTTGTGATTGCAGTAGTAGTTATGGATTCTTTCCGTTCCTTTGTTTTAATTTCTATTGGTCATTGATTATTATTCCTTCTGTAGATTGGTGCGATTGGGAAATCAGCCACCTATTCCTTGAGCTGCGTTGAGAAATGGATGGCCACTTTAGCGATGAAAATAAGTTGTAAATTACCGACGACGATCCAGAAGAGAAATATAGTGGTTTATAAAGAAGTATATGATGTATATAAAGGGACGAACTATATATATATTGGCCAATTTTATGGTGCTTACGAATTTTTGTCTAAATTTTGTCTAATTTATTTTTTGTAGTAAGTTTTAATTTTTTTTAAAATTATTTATTCTTATATCTTTTAAATTAAATAATAATTTTTAGCTCTTTTTAGTAAATAAGTACCACTTTTTAGACATCATGGCATTCACCATATATATTTGATGCATTTATGAGGTATTAATATTTGTGTGTGTTGGTTGGAGGTTGCAGAGTGATATACCTTTGCTTTTCTTCCCAGCAAAAGGAGAAGTATTGGCAGAACCACTAGGTGTGGTTCTCATATTTTCTTCTTGGAACTTCCCAATCAGTGAGTGTCAAAATTTCAGATTCTATCTAATATAACTTTCCAACTTTTAATCTAATATTGGCACCATGCATATTTTTTTTCTTCATTCGTTCTCTCTCTGTCTCTCCTGTTAGTTTTATTTTTAGGAATTAGCTAATAAATAGTATTTTTAAGGTCAAAAAATTTATATTTTCTATTCGATTTTTTTAAAGATTTTTTTTAATAATTATCTCTTTTATTTTAGAATTTTATTTAGATTGTGTTTGCTAATTTTGACACT
>NC_029785.2:12790843-12791774 GCF_000816755.2 Arachis ipaensis
ACTGAAAATATGACAAAAAAATAAAAAAATATATTTTTATATTTTATTTAATAATAAATTGAATATAAGATAGAATAAATAATAAAAAGCTCAACTTATCTTTATTTTTTTTCACACAATTTAGAAAGAAAAATAGAATTATAAAAAATGTAATTACAAAAAATTGATAGTGACAATAAAAAAATAAAAAAATAAAGTGTGTCTTCGTCTATTATCTTTATTTTATTTTGATAAAAAATACACAAAATATATTAATTCGTGTCCCAAAATAATTTATATATCATTTTTCAAATATAATTTTGTATTTCTGTATCTATATCTAAATTAAATGTCATGTGTTTGTAAATAAACGTAGGTTTAGGAAAAAATATATTTTGACAAAAATATGCACGCACTTACAGTAAGACTTATTTAAAAATAAAAGGATTAAATTTTTTTAAAAATTATCTAAATTGATTTTTTTTTTTTTTTTGTATATTTGATATACTATTGTTAGTTTTCACTCACTTTTCGAATTAAAATGATAGATTATCATTAAGTGTTTATCATTTTTAATTTGTGTGTGTGAAGCGTGAACCGAAACAATTGGTAATTTATTGTTTCAAAAAAAAAAAATTAAAACCATAACCCTTCCTTTGTTTGCAAATTCTCTTAGCATGCATTTAGGTTTTATATTTGAGATAGAATACAGAGATAATAAATATAAATTACTTGTTTATTTGACTCTGAACACGAAAAAAAAAATTACTGAGTTACCAAATTTTTATGTTGTAGATATCAAACAAGAACTTTTATTTTTCTTTTATAATCTAAAAATAGAGACGAAAACATTCATTTTGCATCTTTTTATGTGCTTTTATATCTCTATCTCTCTAATTTAAAGATAAAATTTAAACTCAAACATAGATCTAGTAATATTTTGTAAGAGTTA